>NC_134488.1:59882724-59963914 GCF_040206685.1 Ascaphus truei | reverse complement strand
ATGCAGACAATGAGCTGGAAGACTTCTACCATGTATAACAGCCTTCCGGCAGTTACTTCTTTACCCTGGGCCTTTCCTCTGTCAGTCCTGTTAGTGCAGGCAGTGGAAAGGTTAATTCCTTCCTTGGGCCTGTGTGTGTGTATTGCAGCCTTGAATGATGTATCAGTATTCAAGGGTGGGCCTAGCAACTTCTGAGGATGTCAATCTGAGGGGTGGAAACTGGTTGGAACACACCCTGTCTGCGTGTGGGCCCATCAGTATACAGCTCTGGCTTGCTATGAGTCAGAGTTAGAGACACTCCCCAAAGATGATAAATTCTGACATCCTCCCAAATTTAGTCAGTTGTTCTGTTCAGTCTGAGACTCCCAGGATTGGAGTGAGAAGGAGAAGAAAAGGGAGCCTCTCGCTCCCACCCATGAGGGGTTGGGAGGGAAGAGAATTATGCCTAAGTCAGGGCACTGATTTAGAGAGAGAGAGATAGAGAGAAAGAGAAGCATTAGATGATCAAGAGATAAGAAATTCCTGTTCTCTGTGCTGTGAGTTGACTGCAAATAAAACCATCAAGAAAAGACCATGCTGTACAGTATATTCCTGTCTCTGTGTATGGAGGAGTGTCAGTGGGGGCCCATCCCCTGAACATCCACAGAGGATCTCTGCTGGCTGGAGGCACTGCACCAATTGAGATCAAGGTAAACTGTCCTTCCTGCCCTGTTTCTCCCCATACCACTGCGGAGCGCTCAGCCCTCCTGTTACCTACAGGTCTGTACCAGCACCAGAGTAGCAGAAAAGAGCATACCCCCCCAATCTCACTTAGGGGTGGGGGTAGATGGGCTACACATGCAATAAACCAACTTCACAGATCCGGAAGAGGGGGGGTTAAGAACCTCTGTGAAGTAGCTGCGGGGAGACTGCATACCTTGCTTGCAGCGATTTCTTTTGGCCCTTCTTTCCTGTAATCATAGGCCAATGAGCTCCTCCAGTTCCGTGGGGCGTTCCTGTGCAGCAAGTTCGTCCTTAAGGTTCTCGGAAAGACCTTGCCAGAATTCTGCCGCCAATGCCTCATTGTTCCAGCCAGTTTCAGTGGCTATGGTCCGAAATTCAACTGCGTACCGGGCCACGGGACAACTGCCTTGGGTAATATGAAAGAGAGATGAAGCAGCGGTTACCTTGCGTCCGGGTGTGTTGGATACTCTGTGGAACTCTTTGGTGAAGCGGCCCATGTCGCACGTGAGATCCGGCCTTTTTTCTCAGATGGGTGAAGTCCACGCCAAGGCGTCATCAATTAGCAGGGAGATGATATAGGCCATCTTAGATCGCTGGGACAAAAAACGGGAGGGCATCAATTCAAACTGTATGGAACATTGGTTAAGAAACCCGCGACAACCAAGCGGTTCACCACCTTAGCGATTGGGAGTAGGAAGTTGGGGTTCGGAAGCTGCGTTCATGGGGACGGTTGTGGGAGCAGGCACCACTGAGGGAACAGTCAACAGAGGCATGTTTTGCCTGGTCAGTAATAGCTTGTACTGTCTGGTGGAGTAGCTCCATACACCGACTATTCTGGTCAAGATATTTCTCCATCTTGTTAAGCATGTCAGAGTGCATGTTCAGGACTCGACCCACAGTTTGTGTGGGGTTCACACCATTACTGCTCCAGTACATTTGACCATTTATGTTTAGCAGTATATTTGTGTCAGCATCAATTATATTATGTGTGTATTATTGATCATCTTCACTACTGTTTTGTCATTTATCTACACAATTCACTATTGATGTATGGTACACAGTGAGCTACTTATCACACAACTTTAGTGTCTCCTTTGGGTATATACATATTTATTTATATACAGTAGCGCTCCGGTGACATCATACACCACAGTTAGCCCCTACTGCCTTATACCATAAGCGTTGGTTTTGCGCTTCCTGTTAATCATTGTGCTCATGTCTATTGAACCATTGTTTGGTCAAACATTTTGGCAATTTGCCCAATAGCACTTAATGTATACAGTTCACTTTATTCACCATATATTCTGGTACCAATTTTTAATTAATATTTAATAAAGCATTTTCTAAAACTACTCCAAGGTTGGTTCAGATCAATTCTGTGTTGTTGCTTTTTATCAGGGTGACATCCCTCTTCAGATTTTGAGTGCATCAATAGGGCCTTATCTGTATGCATCGTGTCTTTACATCGTACAGTGTTCTTTGTGTTCCGATTAGTCTCCTTGCCCCATTGCACCAGTCTGTAATAGTGATCCTAGCGGTCACACTAGGTTGAGCGGGTGCAATCCCCCTTGTGTTTCGGCTATATATACATACTGTAAGTATACACACACACAAATATACACACACTGTGTGTGTGTGTGTGTGTATATATATATATATATATATATATAAAAACACATACTGTATGTATACACACACACACACCTTGAGTGCACCGGAGTCAGTAAGAGTGTGCTGTATGTCTCTTTCTCTCTCATATATAGTATGACAGCACAGGGAGAGAGGATGGCGCCTTTAAATGCCGTCTCTGCCTCCTTGAGTGTATGTTGGCTCAGAGGCGTGTAACATTGCATCATTAACATTTACATGGTTAGACTTGGTTGAGCAGTTCCACAAAGAATGTACATAAGCACGATGCAAACTGGGCTGGGTTATTACCTGATATTTACCTTCAGCGTCCCATGATCCAGACACAAGGCATTCAGATGATGTTGTCACCAGGTTAATGGATACACACCCAAAGTCCTCCCGTTTACAGAGATCCTGTGACAAAACACTGCTCTAGGAGGATTATCATACCTTGTGGCTTAAAGTATGCAATATGTATGTATGTATGTATGTTTTTATTTATATAGCGCCATTAATGTACATAGCGCTTCACAGCAGTAATACACGTGACAATCAGATAAATAACACATAAAGGGGAGAAGTGCTTCAGACATAAAAGTAACATTTAGGAAAAGGAGTCCCTGTTCCGAAGAGCTTACAATCTAATTTGTTGGTAGGAAGAACGTACAGAGACAGTAGAAGGGCATTCTGGTAAGTGCGTCTGCAAGGGGCCAAGGTTAATGTATGAGGTGTTAATTATCAGCCATGGAACTACTCATATGCTTCATTAAGGAGGTGTGTTTTAAGGTGGGTCTTAAAGGTGGATAGCGAGGGTGCTAGTCTGATACTGATGGGAAGGGCATTCCAGAGGTGCGGAGCAGTCAGTGAGAAAGATTTAACGTGGGAGAGGTCTTTAGATACAAAATCAAAAGGGGTAGAGAGAAGACATCCTTGAGCAGAACGCAAGAGTCTGGATGGTGCATAGCGAGAAATTAGGGCTGAGATGTAAGGAGGGGCAGAAGAGTGTAAAGCTTTAAAAGTGAGGAGAAGAATTGAGTGTGAGATGCGGGATTTGATAGGAAGCCAAGAGAGGGATTTCAGCAAGGGAGACACTGAGACAGATTTAGGAAAGAGTAGAGTGATTCTGGCAGCAGCGTTTAGGATAGATTGTAGGGGAGAAAGGTGAGAGGCAGGAAGGCCGGACAGCAGGAGGTTACAGTAGTTGAGACGTGAGAGAATGAGGGCCTGAGTCAGAGTTTTTGCAGTTGAGCAACAGAGGAAAGAGCGTATCTTGGTAATATTGCATAGGAAAAAACAACAGTTTTTTGCTACCTTTTGAATGTGAGGGGCGAATGTGAGAGAGGAGTCGAGTGTGACCCCAAGGCAGCGTGCTTGGGCTACTGGGTGAATGATAGTACTTCCAACAGTAATGTGGAAGGAGGTAGTAGGGCCAAGTTTGGGAGGAAGTATGAGGAGCTCTGTTTTTGCCATGTTAAGTTTAAGTGAGTATTTTAAAAGTGAACACAATGTGGTCCCCTTTAAAGAGGTACGCCTGGTGACATTTTAAATTTTGTAATAGGTTTGAAGCAGGTGTCCGCATTAATTCAACCCACGGGCACCCCTTGCTTCCCGAGATACTTACCGCAGAAGGGGCTGCTGGTAGCCCAGAAAGGGCTAATCAGCGCTATCAATATGGAGTTTTTAAATGTCTGTAGTCCTACGGGCCAGTTGGAAGCCTGGACATCATCCCTTGCGTGTTGCTATTGGATCACGTGCCACAGGACATTTAAACTGCACAGAGATACCGGTGTCCCCTTCCGAGTCAGTATCTCGGGGAGGAGGTGGTCCCTGGAGGTGAAATCAATGTGATTCAGCTCTGGACACCACCTGCTTTCATCCTTTTGAAAGACAAATTGAAAACCACACACACCGGAAAATTGTGCTCCTTTAAAGCAGATTAACCAACCTGGTTTTAATGTTTTATCGTATTCATTTTTATTTTTTATTTTAATTTTAAAAATTTAAAAAGACCAAAGCAGGCAGTACAGTGTTCATATAACAACTCCTAGCTATTTATTCTCACTTTCTCCACTCAACCAGACAGCACAGAGCTGTAATCCATGTAAACTACAAAGGGTATATTCAGAATAAAAATGTGTTGTTTTAGTCATCTCAGATTATTTTTTTTGAGGTGTACTAATGTTACTAAGTGAGAGGGGGCCGGAGGCAATATTCATTTAGGCTTTGTGCTCATTTTTTAGGAATATAATACACCGTTTAAAAAATCACTAAACAGGATACCACGAAAGAGGTGAAAATATTGTATTATAAAGAAATGTTTTAAAAAAAGAAATGATAATGATTGCAGGGGGAAATGCCCCTTTAATTAAAATAGTGTCACTGTGCCTGATTTAACATCGACATTTATAACCATGGTAGGACATCTTAGAGACCGTTTTGAAAAATGAGCTGCGATGGTCCAGGACTGACCTTAACAAGTCTGTAATAAACTCGTGAAATGTACATACAAGCGGTACTCCTGGTGTGTATATAAAGATATAGGAGTACTCCTGGAATGTGGATGGAAAGGTTGGACCACTCCACATGGCCATCCTGCCTACCAACTCCAGCTCAGTGATAATGATCCAGGCTGGTCGAACGTCATATTTCATTCCAGTACCAGTGTCTGCAACAGACCAGCAGATGGAAATACAAAAACCATCACCAGGCAGGGGTCCTGTAGCTGCGTGTTCCTTGTTGGACCACTTTATTTGCAGTGCAACTGGCGACTGTTGAAGGACATGGCAAGGTTATGCGGCCGATAATGACAGGTGGGAACAGACTGGAGTCTGCAGCAGCTGCTACTAGACTTTTGATCTGCCCCCGTTTGTGCTATTTCATCTGGCTACCGGAGAAAAGACAGTCACGTAAGCAGCGCTGCATCCAAGAGATGACATCATAACCCGGAAGTGCCGCGACGGAGGACAGAGAGAGGATCGTAGCCACCGTGTGTGTCCTGGAGACAGGATTGTTTTCCTGTAAACTGTGGATGCTGGACACTGTTTAGTAACTTACCCCTAACATGCTTATTTGAATTTTATTGATGTACGCACAATACTTACCTTATTGATTCACTGTTTTAATATATTTTTTAATGCACTATGAGCGTTGTGCGCTGTGTTTTTTGTGTATTTGTCTGACGTTCTAGGGGGTGCTCTGGGCCATCCCCGGTACCACAGCAGCAGACGCTCCATCTTGCCTTATATTAATAGGTCACGTATTATACTTTATTACCACTATATTATCACTTCACGTGTGATATTGTTTAATAGCTGCGCACTTTTCTTTCACATTGCGTCTGAACGTTGTTAAGCTTTAACCGATAATGTTTGCTCCCGTCAGTTTGTTATTTATGGGGGACACCTGTAAGAAGCTGATTCTATATCTGTTCCTTGAAGTCAAGGTGGAATTTAGATGGAAAAAAACGTCTCGGTGGGCTGCTCCGGCACAGAGTGAATAACCCTCAAAGTATGGGGGGGTGACAGTGACAGTGTTTCCCCCACCCTCTGGGAGATTCTGCCATTACTGGTCGTGTGGTGCATGATACCCTCTGGTAACAGGAGGGCGAGCTGTCCGCCGGTGGTAGTGGGGACACAAGATCAGGTTTCTGGGGTACTGTACATTATCCATGTGGTTCTCTACTAGTGCAGCACCTCCATCTGCTGTAGGCTCCAGATAGGTGAAGATGATCTCCTACAGTAGAACTATCACCTCTCCCCCCAGTAAGATCACACACTAGGCAGGAGTATAACAACAGGAACGGTTTATTCTCTCACTCTGTGCAGCACAGTACACGGCAGAGTTCTGCCCAATGCAGCAACTGTCAGCTACTCACTGAAGGATAGTCCCTGGACCTTCACTACAGGCCAAGGGTACCCGCAGCAGTCCCAGCTCTTCCCTGCCTCTCTAGCAGGGACAGAGGTATGGTACACACTCTCCCCCGGAGGGAAGAGGACCAGAGAAGGCCCAATAGTCAGGTTCTTGGCTGTGTGACCTGCCCCTCTCAAGCCCTTAAGTACAGCTAGGAGGAGGGCACCAGGTCTGTTCCATGCTTGGTCATGCTCAGGCCGGATGTCACCGCCTCCCACTGTCACTCAAGTGCAGCTCCAGTGAGTGGAGAAAACCCATATTGACTACTGGCAGCCTGATTGTACCAGGACTTACTGCCAGGAGTAGGGCAGGTTAGTAGCCATAGATGGCATGGCTACATACAATTATAACAGAAGAAAATCCCAAAAGTAATGATTTCCTTAACAAATTTGGTGCAATTATTTTACCCCAGATTTTAAAGCAGCAATTCCCTCCAGAAATCAATACCTTTGGGGGTATAATTCATATAATGTTAGTATCTGTCCCCAGAGCATGCTAGGCTCTCTAAAAAGAAATAGAATAAAAAGAATGGTGTTAAAAATCACAATTTCATAATCTCATAATCAGAATCTCTAGTGTTCCACTTCATACTGCACAGGGCTGTGGGGAGAGCTTCATTTTAACCTCCCGGAGACTTCATATTTCAAATGATTATACAGTATCTCCTGAACAAAGCATCAGATTGAAAAAATTACAACAAAGTCGGAAAGGGCAAAAAGAGAATTACAAAATGGCGATCAGCGCGGTCTGCTGCGTTAAAATAAAATGTACCTACTTTTGGTTGTAAAAAGTTTTTTGCATTTTGATTTTTGGTCGTGGTTCTACAAAATATTTCGTAGATTGGTTTCGTTTGCTAAAATTCGAGTTTGTTTTAGATTCTTAAAAATAATGGGGACATTTTTTAACTTTTTTTGTAAAAATGTGGAGGCTGCTCCAGAAAAATTAAGATTTTGAAATAAAAGCAAAACTTTGAAAAACAAACAAATCTGAGGATGAGCTTGTTTGAGTTTTGGTAAATGCGTTCCAAAGTTCTACTTTCAAATCCGCAAAGTTTGGATTTCAAACTCGCCCATGTGCTCACGCTTAGTTTCAACTAATAATATGCTGTTTCTTTGAGTCTAGTGACACCCTGTGGTAAAAGTAATTAACTACATAAATGCAATCTTATGACTTTCATATTAAGGCTGTGTCCCACGCTGCCGCAGAGCGTGCTTGGCGCCTTTACTTCTGTGAATCTCAATCTGAAATGTGATTTTCAAGAGCGCTGAAGGGCCACATGACCCGTCAGCAACCAATCAGCACCAGTCAATGCACACAGCACACACACACACAGAGAAATAGCCCCGATCTAGCCAATGACACGCCCCCGGCCACGCCTCCCCACTCACGCTTGCAAAATTGTGCAGATACGTCTGGTTCCGCGGCAGTCTGTGTGGAGGGAGTATTGTGAGTAAGGACTGTAATAGCGGGAACTGCCTTAAGCCTTGCTGAAGCCCCCTATGTCTGGGGGCGCTGACACCAAGAAGAACCCGAGGAATCCCCAAAAGTCTACCTGTCTTCCCCCAACACTTCGCAGGTACCGCAGCTCTCCTGCACCTCACAGGTAACCAGCACTACACCTAGCAATAGCCATGACAAGATCTCCCAGAGGGGGGGGGGGGAGGGGGCATGTGCTACACGTAAAAATGTGGGCAGCGCAGCCTGCGGCTGTGAAATACCAAAGACATAGTGATGTAGAATAATTTTTGTGGGATATATACAATGGTGGTTATTTTTGCATGTAATTAGCTTTGTGGATATGCGTTTACCTCTGGGAAAATAACAGCCGTTAATGATTTTGATAACGTTGCGTTATTAACACTGCGTTTACCTCTGGGAAAAGTACAGCCGTTAATGATTTTGATAACGTTGCGTTATTAACACTGGGTGAACGGACCACCGTGAGTCTGGGTCTCAGTGTTTGCAGCTTTGGATTTTGAAGGTAGACTTCTGGCGGTAATCTAAACATATCTTAAACAAACATAAAAAAGCATGTTATAGGCCTTCGGGCTCTCTCTTTAATGTGACTACATCATATGTTGGTAGGGGGACTTATAAATATGGCAATGCAGAATTCACTGATGCTTTGTATTTATTCTGCATAAAAATTGCAGAATCAAAGGCATTCATTGTATTGTCTTTTAGATGCAAACCCCTTTTTTTAATACCCGTTCACAGTCTCCTGAATGTGTATATCTTTGGTCATTTTTTTCTTCAATACCCGTAGATTTCGTTCTCTACCCAGCCCGACTCTGCGCTCCTCCCGACTCTGTTGTTACAAAGCTCATACAGTTCATTGGTTACAAATCCACTCTCCGTGCTGGCCAGCGTCACAAAGCCGCTCTCAGAATGGTTTCTTCCCATGTTGTCATAATCTCCCGAGAGGTTGTCAGGAGGCGAGCTTTCCCCCGAAGCGACACGGAAGGAGGTATTCCGGATATCTGGTCTTGTTCCAGTCAAGTCTGCATCAGTCTGTCTCTTAATTACATTGTAGATCTCCAAATTTGGGCTGTTCCTACGGTTTGGGGACATCCAGAAGTTGGGTTCTTTGACGACTGTGTCACTTCTCTCCTGCCTCCTTGAGCAATAAAAGAGAACCACAAATGAAAGGCGATTCAATGTCTGCCGGAATGGTTAGCAACTGAAGAAGTTGGACATACCACATCTACAAAGGAGATAGTGGCTCATAAGGTTATTGAACCAAAAACAAGATTTGTGAACCCCTTATCAAAGCTTTATCTAGAACAGCTACGGGAGAGACTTCTGTGACCAAAACAGGAGGTCAAAATGGTTTATTATGCATGAGTAGACAATGGCCCATTTTTATTAAGCAGTGTTCTGCCATAAACACTTAAATGGGCTGTAAAGTGTCTCCGAGCCATGGTAGGTGCATAAGGTGCTATATTTACTACAAAAAAGTGCTACTCCATAAACACCGGTACTGGAAGGCATCGTACGGCGCCATTTAAGGTAATATACCGTAGTGCCATATTAAAGTGGTATTAATTCATAAGATAACTTCCGGTGCCGAAAGACACCTCACAATCCATTCACTTAATTGGGCCATAAATGGATATATTTACGACGCCCTGCTGGAAGGTGTTTTATGGCCTAGCACTTCGTAATCAATATGGCCCAGTAGCTATTGCTAAATCAGTGCCGAGATCTGGGCCCATAGTTACTAAGCAGTCTTCTGCCATAAGACACTTTCCTGGATTGGGAGACATTTTCAGTCTATTGACTTGAATGGGCCGTACGGGATCTTTCTGTGCCGGAATATGCCTTATGGCAGAACAATGCTTAGTAAACATGGCCCGTAATGTTATGATTTAGTAAGCAAGGTACGAATCACCATGAGGGGAATAACAATTATCTCTTTTACCTGCAGGTTATGTTCTTAAAGCAATATCCTCAAAGAAAAAATCTCTATTATTTTTAATTTCTGATGTCAATAAAACAATCTCCACAATTTATTGATCCATAACTGGGACCCTATTTTCAAACAGTAGCAAATGTCATCAAGCAAAAAAAATAGGTTTTGAGTTGAGTGGATGCGGTAAATTTAAATATCCATAGTTTAAACAAAGAACTTTCTATGAAATAATGTTGATCTATGATTCCCATGGACTGTTCATAAGTCATTCGGTGGCCAACTGAAAAACACAATGTAAAACAGTCAGAATATAAGAAAAGCACTTTGCTTATCTTCACTGATTATGTTAATCGCTATTTCCTTGACAATTTGATGATCACTCGCTGCTTCACCAGTGCAACATAATACAGTATTGATTTTGGCATCATTTCCTGTTTCACGCGCACCGGTAAATATATCTTTATATGTTGCGTTGAATCTATCCTTCAAGAAGCTGTGGGATGATAACAAGACAGACTCACCTTCTTCCTGAAATGCAGCAACAAAACACTCCGGTAAAAATCAACAGGAGGATGAGGAGGGGGATTGTGGGGATAAGGATGAAGGGCAGAAGTTTCTCTGAAATGCCAAAAAAAACAAAACAATTAATGAATTATACGCTCTAGATCTATCAGAATAAACGGACTGGCCACACGAACTTAAAAAAGAAAGTAGTGTGTCACACTGTAAGATAATTACAGCCTATTGGGGCAATGATCTCTGGACATCATTTATAAAACAGCGCTATTCTATATGACACTCAATGCCGGAAGAAACCCTATGGTTTATTCCCTTCAATGGGCTGTAAGGTGTTTTCCAGGAACGGAAGGTGTCTTATGGAATAGCGCTGCTTAGTAAATATGGGCCTTGATATAACGGTACAGTAATGTCTAGAAAACAAAAGAGCAAGAAACGCCCCTTCATGGTGCAGATCATGTTAATAATAGCAGAAGACAATGTGAGATTAATAGCACTCACAAACCAAAACGTGTGATGTTAATCGTCACACATCCCCAGTATTAATCCTCAGTGCGGCACCAGTAATAAGGCCACTGGCGTCCTGACCTTATCCTGGTTCCCCCTGGAGGAGTTCACAGCAGTACTAGATATGAGAGATGTCCAATCCAGTTTTCCTGCTTCACATCCACAGTTTGGGAATTCTAATGTCGTTCAATACATTTCATTTTGAGTTCCAGAGATTGTTCTGATGCGCGGAAACTGTTGTTTATTTAGCCATCGAGGATATAAATCTGCAAAGCTTTCATCTTAGTTTCCGCACCATTATAAATTGTCCCTTTTGCCCAAAAAGTGACTAATCAGTCCGAGCTGAGTAACAGCACAGACAAAAATCGCAAAACATTTCAATGAATGAAGCTCCGTCAAAAGCATGAAATACCGATATAGCAGACATTACTGCCCCGTTAATGCATACAATAACACGTTAAACATGTGCTATCTCGTTGACCATTGTTTTCAATAGCACACCTGTTAAATAACCTGGCAGTGTTAACACAACCCACTGTATTAATGGTTTCAATAATGCATGTTACATCTGTATGGGTTTGCTGGAGAGGGACAAAATGCTTGGGAGAAACACTTGCAAACCGTGTCTGTGCTGCGATTCATTGGTAAAACAGCGAATTGATAGTTGAAACGTGCGATTTCTGGAGAATCTTTTGGCCCTTAAAAGTTCTTGAAGCTGATTGGCCAGGAATTGTTGCTGGTCACAAATCCGCAAAGACGTTTGCAAATGCATTTTGGGAAAGTTTTGCATTTCTAATGAGGGATTGGTCGTTACTTTGCACATCTGAATACCAATTACAGTAAACTGATTTCTTATACACTTTCATATGGATAGTTTCACCTTCAGGGAAAAGGTGCAGATCTAGAAACTCCATTTGGTCCCTGTCTAAGTTTAGAAGTAAAAAGCAGGCACATATCATTTTCACTCAGAGAATTTCACATGTAGTATAAGGATATCCCCTTTCCAGGACGCCACTTCTAGGATTGGATGGGCCTGCCAAGCACTGCTCCAGGCCCACCCTCCGTGCCCCTTCCTCCCGCTCAACAACCTCTCAGCACACCCCGCCTGGCGGGCTTAGTAGTCCATATTTATAAATGCAGACTGCAGTGACGTACTTTCAGTTGGTATCTGCAATACCTTTAGCTTCTTGGACTGTTTCGTTTGTCTCTTTCATGGATTCTTCTGGATATCTGGGGTTTAGAGGAACTGTCTCGACATCTGAAATGACATTTTTTTGAGAAGTTTATACATCAGTCAATGCAAAATATACACTGATATCAGTCTCTCTTCTATTTTGATTAGGAAAGACTTTATAACATCTTTTCATTAGGTAGTGAACACTAAATATTACTAAAGATGACTCTATTATGATGAGCTAAAGGGACAGTCCCATCTAGGATCAAAGTGTACTAATCGTAGTGACATGTTTAAGAGGGTCACATCTGGGTGATTGACGCATTGGTACAAAAATCAGACACCTCTAAGTATTTTTAAATCATTTTTAAAAGTTGGTTTGTAAAGATTGGCTCAGATCCACAAACGGGTGCTAAGCTTCAGCAAAACTTTACTCCCATTCATATGAATAGGAGCCTAGGTGTGCTAAAACATAATATATCACCCTTTGTGGATCTGGGCCATTGATAGTAGGTGTTTGGGAGGGGGTTTATTTCCTTTGGCTGTTCCCTTTTGTCACTGTGTATTCAACAAGAGTTTACACAGGCAGAGCCCCCTCTCCGCCTCCTATCATTATTGGCTCCCTGCTAAGCACAGGGTGGGATAAGGGTAAAGTAAACACTTGATTGACAAACACTCCCCCATTAAGAAGCTGCCAAGAAATGCAATTTGTCATCAATTTCCAAAGAAATAAACAGCATGGTACCAGTTTAGCATGTAGAAGAGAAGAGAAGCAATTCACTCAGTAATTGGTTAGTGAGGGGTACTTGGCTGCCGGTGTTCTGTATCCAGGTAGCCAGAAGTAGCCAGATATGCAGAAAGGAGGCAAGCACATGGTCTTGAGAAAAAGATGATTTAATATGCCATAAATCCAACGTTTCGGCAGTGAGATGCTGCCTTTATCAAGGTGAGGGCTACAGTAACAAACATTAACAACATATGTATACCCTGGTACTCACCCCACCATGCACGGCCAGAGCGTGGTGGGGTGAGTACCCGGGTATAAGTATGTTGTTAATGCTTGTTACTGTAGCCCTCACCTTGATAAAGGCAGCATCTCACTGCCGAAAGGTTGGATTTATGACACATTAAATCATCTTTTGCTTAAGACCATGTGCTTGCCTCCTTTATGCATGGCGTGTAGAATAGACCAAGAATATGAAGGTAGATGTGAGACCCTTAATAGTTAACCCCTGGCTAAAACGAGTGCAAGCTATCAGTACCACCAAGGTGCCTTCTTCAGGTTTGAAGAAAGACAGCAAAATCATTGCTTTTACATAGCACTGTAGATGAGATTTAAAAAAAGACAATCTCCTATGGTAAATCGGCTGAGATACTAATCCTATATTTACAGTTATATTGATCCAGAGGAAGGCAAACATAAAACCCAGTGACACATTTGCCAGTTATATCTCATATGGGGGAAACAATCCTTCTAGACTCCAGTAATTGGAATCAGATTTCTCCCTGGATCAACATCCTTCAAATGTTTACTTATTTGGTATATCTCTGTATACCTTTCCTTTCAAAAAAGATGTCCAACCTTTTCTTAAAGATATCTATTGTATCTACTGTATCTGCCATCACAGTCTCCATGGGTAATGAATTCCCCATGTTAACTGCCCTTACTGTAAAGAACCCTTTCCTTTGTTGCTGGTGAAATCTCCTTTCCTGCAACCTTAATTGGTATAAATAGTTATCTTAAAAGTTCCTTGTATTAACTATGAATATATTTGTAAATATGTATCATATTCTCTCTGAGACTCCTCTTTTCTAATGTAAACAAAACTCATGTGGATAGTCTTTCCATATAAGCCAGACCTTTGACCCCCTTTATTAATTTGGTGGCTCTTCTCTGCACGATTTCCAGTTTTACAGTACATTGGTCTTTTTTATGGTGCAGGGTCCAAAACTGTACTCCGTATTCAAGGTGTGGTCTTACTAAGGATTTATACAGTGGCAAAACTATGCTCTTTGATTACATCTATACTCCGTTTAATGCAAGATAATATCTTATTTGCCTTTGCAGCTATTGCATGACATTGAGCACTACTGTTAAGCCTGCTGTCTACAAGCACTCCTGAATCATTCTCCATCACCGAATTTTGTCCCATTTAGTTTTTACATTGCATGAATATTCTTGCTTCCAAAATGCATAACCTTACATTTAAGCTTCATCTGCTATTTACAGTACCAATGTATTAAAGTTTATCTAGAGAAATTACACACTGCTCTGATTTTACTACCTTTAGTGTCATAAGCAAAGATGGAGACTTTGCTCTCGATGTCAACCCCAAGGTCATTAATAAACAAGTTAAAAAGCAGGGGTCCCAGTACCGATCCCTGAGGTACTCCACTCACGACTTTAGCATAACATGAATAAGTTCCATTTATGACAACCCTCTGTTGTCTGTCCTTCAACCCAGTTTTCAATCCAGGTGCAAATATTTTTTACAAATAGTATATTTGTTCAAATTTCCTTTATTTTGTACACCAACCTCTTGTGTGGAACCGTATCAAAAGCCTTTGCAAAATCTAAGTAGACCACATCAACTGCATTACCCTGGTTTAAATTCCTACTTACCTCCTCAAAGAAACAAATAAGTTAAGTATGTATATACAGATGAAGCTAGACTTAACGTCTTCCATGCTGCAGCCCCACATGGTTATGTGACCGTGGTGGTTGTGGCACTGAAGTATTAATGCTGCAGGGGTACCATTGAGATGCATGGACCTCCCGCCACGCGATCGCGGCACACTGTCCTCAGCGCCGCTGAGGTTTGCTTGTCTGTCCGCAGTGCTGGGGACAGTAAGATTTACTACATCTGTAAGTAAATCTTTATATGTATAGCGCCGTCCACGTACATAGCGCTTCACAGCAGTAATACCCGTGACATAATAATAGGAGACATAATAGTAAACATTAGGAATAGGAGTCCCGGCCTCGAAGAGCTTACCACCGAAGTGTTAAACCTTAGTAGTTTGGCATGACCCATCTCTCATAAATCCACGCTGATATTACTAATCATTTTGTTATCCAAAATGTAATCCTGAATATCACTTTCACGTAGCATCCTCTCGAGTAAGTCTCTGGAACGTAAGTAGTAATTCTTGTGATCGAGCTTCCTGTTTAAATATAAGCACCACGTTTGCTTAATGCCAATCTTGTGGTACTGAGCCTATTAAATATAACACATTCCGCTCAGCAAACAAGGTAGAAGCAGCGCACAGCCACTGGTGTCAGGATCACCAAAATGGAGTATAAAAAAATCTCTTCATTCATGGGTAAAAAGGAGACACCAAAGGCACTCCTACGTGTTACGCACACCCCACTGGTGCCTTGTCAAGGAGTTGATAAAGCCCCAGTGGGGTGCAAAACACATAGGAGTGCCTTTGGTGTCTCCTTTTTACCCATGTCTGATGTAGAAAGAGATTTTTTATACTCCATTTTAGTGATCCACCACTCAAAATGGAGGCCGTTATAAAGATGTTTTGATTTTTCCAAAGTATATCTTTTTTCAAGATGTTTTCCTGAAAGTATTTGAGCACCCTCACGCGATCTTCGACCATATTAAATATAATAGTCTGGCTATGACTGAACTGAGCTCCTTCTGAACCCTTGGGTCATGCCTTCATGGGCAGGTGCTTTAACTACCTACATCGGGGCACCTCCAGTATACACTTCTTCCTGTGTTAGCCAAATGTTACTTAATGTTGACGTTGTGGCTTCCTCTTGTAATATTTTTTGCAAGTGGCTCCTTCTTGGTACAGTATATACAGAAGCAAAGACTTGAATACCGCCACCTTCTCCATATTATCAATAATTTGCCTGCCCGTCCCACGCTCAAAGTGTCCTAGATTCTCCTTTTTAATCTTTTTGCAATTACTGTTCTTGAAGAACGTTTTCGGGTTGCTCTGACTTTCCATTTGCAATCCTTTTTTCCATGTAACATTTTTGCTAATTTGATTGCCCTTTTGCAACTTTTGCTACATCTCCTATAATTCTGACATGATGCCTCCGTCCCTTCTTTTCCTACGTTACATTTGTTTAAGGAACCCAATCAAATAATTAAATTCTGTATAAAAGGTGGATTTGTTTAGTCGGCTACATGAAGGTTGCGCCGTGAAGAAGCAAAAAGGGAGTAATCCTTTGAATGAATTGCAGTGTTCCATGCAGCACTGAGGGTCATGATGTATGTTTGCTTTGTGCATATTACAGTATTATTAATCGTATAATTGATGTGCTATACTAATTATGATGATCCAGATAATGTTCAGAATAAATTGTCACAGTTTATAAACTCACCCCCATAAGAAGAGTTTCCCGAGGGAGGAACCGTTGGCTTTTCTAAAGAGGAAGAAACACAGGAACTGTAAATTGTCTGGAATTTCATTTCACAGAGGAAATAGAAAGGAAACCTACTGTACATACGGAAAACATAAACAACCCATTGTATTCGGATGAAAAAAATACGATTTAGCACATCTTCCACTTCAAATCTGAATTATTATATATTTGTAAATAATTACTGTATTAATATATATATATAATATATATAAAAATAAAACTAACTCCCTCTTACGCTACAGAGGACAAGCACACAGAGAATCGCATGTTTTCCTTAAAAAACCTGTGTTTTGGTTTTGTGAATGACGCAGCCACTACATCATGCCCCCCCCCACCCGGAGTGCCGGACGCGATGACGTAGTACCTACATCTTGGGGCACCCAAAGGGTTCAAGCAGCAATCCCACAATGGGTAGGGAATAAATCTGGTGCTGAACCTCACCAATTTCACCTGTTTCCCAAAACATTAAACTGGTTTAAGTTACAGGCGCTCCTCGTGGGTCTAGGACAATTAGATGTGGCCTTCTAGCAGCGACCATTTAACCATGGCCGTTTCCCCGCCTGGACATTTGACCGCCAGGATAGTTTGCAGCCGCAGGTAATGTATTTTCTAATCTAAAAACCATAACCCTAAACACCTTAACTCTTTACCCTAGAAACCCAAAAGTTAACCCCTTACCCTAAGCACCTTAACCCCAAATCCAACGCTAATTGACTACCTCAGCGCCAAAATGGCCACATCCAACTGTCCCTCGGCAACTGAAAGGGCACAGCAAAATGGCCATGGCTAATAGTCCCTCTCTGCTCCTCGTGGAAGAAACAGCATGGCCGATGACGCTGACAATGGAGAGTCACAACTGACGATGTTGCGTCTTCCTAGTGGCTCACAGATGCCGATAGACTAAGCGCCCATATTGTTTCCCCTGGATGGAACGTTAAACCCGTAAGGTGCTTTGGCTTGGCAATGTTGGCTTTAGCTTGGCACGGTTTAGTAAATCTGGCCCCAAGTTGCATAGCAACATGGAAATATGACCTAAGAATAACCTATTGAGATCCTGACACTTCATATACCAACTAAGCCGATTTTTCTCTCTCATTGGTATGAAATGTATTGTCATGGTGAAAATGATAGTAAGAATGCAGAAATACGACTATTAACCCTCTCGCTACCACAGTGGCCCCGCTGGCAGAAAAAGGGCAAAAATAACCTTCAACAGTTTATAAAGGTTAGTTGCAAAGTTGTAAATAGGAAGAGTGCTGGGATGCAAGAGGCGCAAAATGTGAAATATGTTATCTTCTTCCTAATGGAGCACCATTAACAATAGCAGTCATGTATTATCTAGAGCAGTGCTTCCCATCCTTAGGGGTCCCGGATGGGGGAAGGGGGAGAATAAACAGGGAAAAAAATATAGGGGTGATAAATAGGAAGGAGGCAGTTTCCCTGCACCAGCAGCCAAATACAATACACCTATTTCATTATGTGAAGTACCACCGCTCAAACCTTGATCACCTTGCTTTGTTCACCAAATACAGAATAGGTCTCCCAAGGGCAAACCAGTTGCTTTTTAGGTGTCCAGGAGTAAAGATAGTGGGAACTACTGACCTGGGGAATATTTGCATATGAAGTTGTTCCGCATGTTGCACCGGTCGTCGTTCCACTGGAACTTGTAGGGGCCACCAACGCCAGCCGGAACAGAGGGTTGGTGGTACATAACGACGCACATCTCACTCCCACAGGATGGCTCATCCACGTACCAATTCCTAGGAAAAGCCGGGAGGCGTTTAAGGAATCTCCATCTAAAGGGGCAGTCCCTCCAAGGACCAAAGTGTACACATGGCAGTAACATGCTTAAGGGGTTACGTGTTTGTGACAGTTAGAGAAAACACTTGTTGTACAACCACTTGTCTATTCAGTGACCCCACAGAAAAATAAATTTGGCTTAGTTTGCAAAGAAATAAAAAACAGACACATCTTTTGCTATAACCCTTCTGTGCAAGAGGGTCCTCAGTGGCCACAGCCCCCTCCCGAACTCAGATCATCGATCACGTGATCTCAACTTCATTCCAGTGATGTTGACAGTAGGGGAGATCTTCCGTGCACACTGCTGTGAGTGCTCAGGGTACGTCGCAAGAGGTCTAGGATATTTGGTCACAGCTGTTTCGCCGTGACCAAAATGACCGCTGGCATTTAGCGGCAACTCACCTCGCTGCCGGGACACTCGGCCGCGGGCCGCTTCGCCGCTAAGGTAACGACCTCTGCTCGGCTCCGACGTCAAATGACGCTGTGGGGTCATGTGATGTCACGTTGATAGGGCATCGCAATGTCACGTGACCCCGTGGCGTCATTCGACGTCGGGTTGCCATGGTGACGTGTCGCCCGACCCCAAGGTAAAGGAATTTACAGAGGCCTCGCGCTGTCCCCTGGCATTTAATTTAAATGCCTTCAGGGAAACGCGGCGCCTCTGTAACCTCCACCCCCCAGAAAATCTCGGGGGGCACGCCCCCCAGTTTGCACACCCCATGGCTAAACTAGTTGTATCTCAGGAGCCAGGGGGGTCCCCAGAGGTTGGGGCAGAGGGGATCCGCTCTGTGGGACCCATCGGTTCAGATAGTATTTTTTTTAAAGAAAATGTGAACAGCTCAGCCTGCTGCTTTAAAAGAATTTAGAATTGAGAAAGAAAGGATATTGAATTGATAAAGAATGACCCATTTCTTTGTCAAATTCATTTTTGGCTCCTCTGGCAGCAAATGGGTTAAAAGGATGTGTGTTTGTTTGTTTTCTTTCTTAGAAGTGAAGGCGGTGATGGTTTCGTGGAAGCCTTGTTCACTTCTCCGAAGTCTTGTGATGAACCACAAGCACAAGAAGCAGCTCACAGCAAATAATAAAGTGGGATGAGCTACTGTACACTGAAAGGTTTGGGGAGCCATGTACTGAGATTATATTTAACTTGTTTTGTGCATCAACATTTCAGTGCTAAAAAGTATAATACAAACCTTCGCAAAATGTGCGCTGTATGTATAAAGGCTTCATACATATGACATATAATTTGTTGTCTGAGATAATTTTGGGCGCATTGCATCATGTTGAATACCCGATTGATACATTTCAAATGATGTGTTATTTTACTTATAACTAGGATTAGTAAATATAAATTGTGGGAACCTATGTTATGAAACATCCGTGCTGCGACAAACACATTTTTTGGCAGATACAGGACAACTTTATTCTGGTCTGACACTAGTAACAAACATTTTAGGTTTTACGTCGAGTTTAATTTGAAGACGATTTTGATGCACTCGCCTTTTTTTGTAGCACAGAAACATTATCTTGCAGTTCATACCATTCACATGTGCACGTCTAGAGCAGCGCTTCCCACCTTTATTCCACTGTGCACCCGCTGCTAGAAAATATTAGTTCCACTAGCCCATAATTAATACCATTTATTGCCTACTCATCAGACTATCGCAAACAACTGTGTGACAGATCCCTGGCTGGATAGTGTCCTGAGCCCGTGGGAGGAACACAAGCTTAATAAGGACCCAAACTGCACCTCAGTGTGTGCAGGCATCAGGGGGGGTGGGGGGGTATTGTATAAAGCAGCAACTTCCCCCAGAAGCCTATAATAATGTTACTGTCTTGCTTCATTTTAACCTCCTGGACGTTTAATATGTCACACACTTAATATGTCACACACTTATATCTCCTTACGGTTAGGGTGACCAAATTTTGAAATGTAAAAACCTGGACGTATTAAAATATATTTAGAAAACAAATTAAATCTCAAACTGTGCCCCTCCCCCTTTTTTGCTTTACCCTCTCCTGCCTCTCCTCCCATCCTCCCATCCTCCCCTCCCTCTCCCCATCCTCTCTCTCTCCCATCCTCACCCCCCATCTCTCCCATCCTCTCTCTCCCTCTCCTCCCTCTCCCCCATCCTCTCTATCCCTCTCCCCCCATTCTCTATCCCTCCACCCATCCTCTCTTTCTCCCCCTCAACCTCTCTCTCCCTCTCCCCGTCCTCTCTCTCTCTCCCTCTCCCCGTCCTCTCTCTCTCCCTCTCCTCATCCTCTCTCTCTGCCATCCTCTTTCCCCCTCTCCCCATCCTCTCTTTCCCTCTTCCCATCCTTTCTCTCTCCCATCCTCTCTCCTCTCCCCATCTTCTCTCTCCCCTTCAACCTCTCTATCCCCATCCCCTGTCTCTCCCCCTCTCCCCTCTCCATCCTCTCTCTCTCCCATCCTCTATCCCCCTCTCCCCATCCTCTCTCCCCCTCTCCCCATCCTCTCTTTCCCTCTCCCCATCCTCTCTCTCTCCCATCCTCTTTTCCCCTCTCACCATCCTCTCTTTCCCCCTCTTCCCATCTTCTCTTTCCCTCTCCCCATCCTCTCTTTCCCTCTCCCCATCATCTCTCTCTCCCATCCTCTTTCCCCCTGTCCCCATCCTATCTCTCCCCCTTTCCCCTCTCCCCATCCTCTTTCCCTCTCCCCATCCTCTCTCTCTCCCTCAACCTCTCTCTCCCCCTCAACCTCTCTCTCCCCATCCTCTCTTTCTCCCATCCTCTCTCTCCCCCTTTCCTCTCTCCCATCCTCTCTCCTCCCCATCCTCCCATCCTCTCTCCTCCTCATCCTCTCCCCTCCCCATCCTCTCTCTTCCTTCTTACCCCCATCCTTTCTCCCTCTCCCCCATTCTCTCTCTCCCTCTCTCCTCCCTCTCAACCCATTCTCTCTCCTCACCATCCTCCCACCCTCTCTCCTCCCCATCCTCTCTCCTCCCCATCCTATACTCCCTCTCTTCCCAATCCTCCCTCTTCCCCATCCTCTCTCTTCTCTCTTTCCCCCCATCCTATCTCTCCCCCTTTCCCCTCTCCCCATCCTCTTTCCCTCTCCCCATCCTCTCTCTCTCCCTCAACCTCTCTCTCTCCCCCTCAACCTCTCTCTCCCCCATCCTCTCTTTCTCCCATCCTCTCTCTCCCCCTTTCCTCTCTCTCTCTCCCATCCTCTCTCCTCCCCATCCTCCCATCCTCTCTCCTCCTCATCCTCTCCCCTCCCCATCCTCTCTCTTCCTTCTTACCCCCATCCTCTCTCCCTCTCCCCCATTCTCTCTCTCCCTCTCTCCTCCCTCTCAACCCATTCTCTCTCCTCACCATCCTCCCACCCTCTCTCCTCCCCATCCTCTATCCTCCCCATCCTATACTCCCTCTCTTCCCAATCCTCCCTCTTCCCCATCCTCTCTCTTCTCTCTTTCCCCCCGTCCTCTCCTCTCTCTCCTCCATCCTCTCTCCTCTATCTCCAACCCATCCTCTCTCTCTCCCATCCACGTTCCCCCTTTCCCCATCCTCTCTTTCCCTCTCCCCATCCTCTCTCTCCATCCCCTCTCCCCATCCTCTCTCTCCTCCTCAACCTCTCTCTCTCCCATCCTCTCTCTCCCATCCTCTCTCTCTCTCCCATCCTCTCTCTCCCCATCCTCTCTCCTCCACATCGTCTCCCCCCTCTCTCCTCCCTCTCTCCCCATCCTCTCTCCTCCCCTCCCCCACCCTCTCTCCTCCCCCTCCCCCCATTCTCTCTCCTCCCCATCCTCCCATCCTCTCTCCTCCCCATCCTATCCTCCCTCTCCCCCCATCCTCCTCTTCCCCCCATCCTCCTCTTCCCCCCCATCCTCCCTCTTCCCCCCCACCCTCCCTCCTCCCCCTTCCCCATCCGCTCTCCTCCCTCTCCCCCCATTCTCTCTCCCCCCATCCTCTCTCCCTCTTCTCCCCATCTTCCTCTCTCCCCCCTCTTCCCCCACCCCCCTTTCCTCCCTCTTCCCTCCCACCTCCCCCCCATCCTCCCGCCTTCCTCTTCCCTCCCATCCTCTCACCTCCCTCTCCCCATCCTCTCTCCTCCCCTCCCACTCTTTCTGTCACTCTGTCTCTCTCTGTCTCCAACAAACACACACTTACCAACACAGATACAGACAAATACTTGCCAACAGACACCAACACAGAGACACACACACACTTACCAACGCAGAGACACACACACATACACACACCAACACACACGGAACCGTGAGATCTAGAGAGGAGTAGTTATGCTGTGCTCTGCAGCGCCACCTGCTGCCCAGAAGTGGTTAAGCAGTCAGACAGCCCTGCTCGCCTCCCTCCTACCGGCTACAGCTGTTCTGTGATTAGCTCCGCGCTCAGCAGCCGGCATCCTCCTCTGATCTCCTCCAACCTAGGCTCTCCACCTACCCGTTCAAACCGGGAGGACACCGGCTCATTAATAACCGGGACTGTCCTTGCAAAACCGGGATATTTTGACAATTATTGGAGCACCGGGACAGCTCATTAAAAACCGGGACTGTCCCGGCTAAACCGGGACATCTGGTCACCGTACTTACGGAGCATCTGATTTAAAAATAAATACAGCTTTTGAAAGGCCAACTGCTATAAAATATTTCTTCACAATATCATATTGTTTTATCAGTTTTGTGTTTTATCCTAAACCCAAAATTAAAATGGCCGCCACTCCACTCCCAGTCTGTGATATAACCGAACCTGATAGCCTTATCAGAGGACCTAAGTATAAGAGAGATAACATATTACAGCTGCAGCCAGCAGGGCCGCTAACAGGGGAGGGGGGGACAGCCAGGACTGCTGTCCTGGGACAGGTGGAGACATGGGCCCATGCAGACATATCTCTGCAGTGTGGCCTTGAGATGCAGGTGGGGGGAAATCCCTTCCTCTGCAGAGCCTCTGTAGGTGGGCGGGGCCTATGTCAGGGGGCGGGGCCTCGAGGAGAGCAGCGCAGGGCTGAGGCTGCAGCCTGAGACAGGCTGGGAAAGGTGGGCAGCAGGGAAGGGTTATACAGACATGAAAGGGAACAAAACATAGAAAGAACAAGAGAAAATAAAGTACAAGAGGGAAATACATAAGAGGGAACAGAAAGACATGAGGGGGGAAAGAGAGATTGATGCTGGGGAGAAGAACATTCTGGAAGAGTGGCAATGAATGGGGAAAATAAGGAGCAGACATGGGGGGAGGAAGAGAAACATGGGGATTAAATAAAGAGAATGGCATGTGTGAGAAAGGAGAAGAGGGTGGAGAAAAGAAAGTAGGGTGAAATAAGATAAATACACGAGGGGAGAACAGAGAGAATGAATTAGATGAACAGTGTGAGGAGATATAGACATGGTGTGGAGGGGAAGAGGAGAGAGACATGCTGGGGAGGGGAAGAGGAGAGAGACATGCTGGGGAGGGAAAGAAGGGAGAGATATACTGGGGAGGTAAAGAGAAGAGAGACTAGAGGGATCGGGGGGAGGAGAGAGATGCTGGGGGACGGGAGAAGAGAGAGATATGCTGGGGAGGGAAAGAGGAGAGAGACATGCTGGGGGGTGGGAGAGGAGAGAGACATGCTGGGGGGAAGAGGAGAGAGACATACTGGGGGGGAAAGAGGAGAGAGACATGCTGGGGAGGGAAAAAGGGGATAGACATGCTGGGAAGGGAGAGAGACATGCTTGGAAGAGACCAGCAAGAGACATGCTTAGGGGAGAAGAGAGAGACATGCTTAGGGGAGAAGAGGGAAGAAAGACATGCTGGGAGGGAGAGAGACATGCTGTGGTGAGAGGAGAGAGATGCTGGGGGTAGAGGGGAGAGATTCTTGGGGAAGAGGAGTGATAAATGCTGGAGTGGAGAGAGACACTTACCTGAATTCAGCCGGCTTCGGGCGACACGTTGCAATGGCAACGCAGCGTCAAATGACGCCGGAATAAAGGTAAGGGTGGCGCGACACTGGGGGTGGGCAGGCAGGGGGCACAGCGCAGAAAGTTTGCGCCCCTGTTCTAAAGATTAAGATCCTTTTGGGGGGGAATTGCAAGTTTAAAGAAACCATATGTGTGGAGCCGTTTACAAACATGAAAAACTTACCAAAAATTAGGGTGACTACCATCGTCCCAACTATACAGGCTCTGGCAATCACTGGTGTTCTGGATGTCTTCTTCTGGCCTCCTGAGCCCCAGCCAGAAGTCACCATCTGAAGCTGTGAGGCTTTGGATAAGCTTCTCTATTAGCTCCTGCTCTGCTTTGGACTGAATACTTATGAGATGACCTCCGTCCCGCCGACAGGCTTCACGGGCCTCTTCAAAGATCACCCTCCTTGAGATCTCATGAAAATAAACTATTTTATAGCATGGTCTCTGTGTCCCGTGTCTGCAGACGATTTGTCCTATGAAAAGCGGAACGAAAATGTCGTGGTTGTGTCTTATTATGGCAATCTCAATCTGACTCTATGGTGTCAATTCATCAAGTGCCTGTATGGGCTAGTATACCCGATGCAGCGTTATCTCCCATTCAAGTCAACGGGAGATAACTCCAACTCTCCTGTGCTAACCCATACATGCACTTCCCGAATCTGCCTCTGAGGCCTATAACTGCAATATTGCCAATCCCCAATTGCTTGAAAAGGACATGCAATGTGAGGCGATAAAAATTTGACATTTACACCGTATTTATGATGAAAACAATGCATACAAATTGCATGGTTTGGGATTTCATTTGCATGCCCTTTTTGCCAGATTTTATGTAATACCCTCCGGAAATTAGCAGTTAAAAATCTCACCTTTCTCAGACAAGTGAAATAGGGCTTTTGCTGGAGAGGGAGGGAGGCCCTGATCTAGGGCAGTCCATTTCTGTGCGTACCCAAAAAATGAAAATGATTATTTTTGACACTGATGGCGCACATGGAGAATTTCCAATGAGTACATAAGCGCACACAGGCGCCATTTAAAATTGAGCCAATTTTGTTTTGTTCTTTGTTTGGAAAGTAATCATGAAGGTATCATTACACAAACAGATAAACCAGAAGTAGCAACAGTAATATGCTTGAATTTAGCCGTTCTGGAAATATAAGAGTGGGCCCGTTTACTTTACATCCCAAAATAAGTGAACCTACAGATATAGCCAACGATATAGGGCCCGTTAAACCACCAACGTTGCAAGAAAAAGACCAACTCGTTCAATGATGCTCGGCTTTGTATAATGTCTCACGCGACATTCTCATCACATGACACGCCAGCTTTGGCGCAGAGCATCATGTTAATGGATGCAAACGCGTTGTCCACATCTGTATACTGCGCGTGGTGAGACAAATGATACCTGGGAACATACCTGAGAAATATGCAAATAAAAATACGCAAACATTCAAATTATGTATTTCCATATTTCCCAGGTATCTCCCTCTCAGGTGTTACCAGGTATCAGTCATCTCACCACGTGCAGTGTAGTTCACGTGGCCCTTGGACTCTGCTCCTGCTAATTTCATACTAGTTGCTCAGGCAGTGCAGTGTCTCCTTGTAAGTTAAGTAATGTAAATACCGGTATATATGGTACAGATGTTATACTACAAAATGCTGAAATACAATAATTTACTGGTCTATATATCTATCTATATATTGTCTGTTTTTTGTTGTATACATTTAGCCACGCCCACTAGCACTCGTTTTGACACTTATATACATATTCACACACACACACACACATATATATATAATGTGGTAATGTTAGGGGTTTCTCAGAGCTTGTTGGGTATCTGTGTGGTCTATATATGTATCTAAAATGGCATTGTAATAAGGTTGTGGCTCTACTACTCCCACAGTAAGTGTTTTGTGATCTGACCCCGTTGGAGAACTACCTGTAGTTGAAGACTACTTTTGGAAATATAAAAGAAAATGGGCCCACTCTTAAATTAATCTCTCTCTTCTCTTTTGCAGGGAATTGCGCAGCTGGAAGCAAAGCATATTAAAAAAAAAGCTACGAATTTTGATGATTGACAAACAGTCTTAGCAGCAAAAGACATTTGTTAACCATTGCTAAAGCATTTGGAAGTGTTACGTTTAAAAATTATTTTGTAAAGGTGCCAGCTGCATTTAATTTATTAAACATGGCACTATCCTTAGTTCACTGTAGTCTTAGGCAGGACTTCTCTTTAACATGTCACTGACATTGGTTATTTTTGTCCTATAATAGGCTGTATTATGTGGGACTGTCACTTTAGCTAATTGAACGGAAACATTCTGGGGCTTTTGTACTAAGATTATATTTTAAAATATTTTGTGCTAAAAAGAATGATAAACCTTCATAAAATGTGCGTCCTATGTAAGAAGACTTCATACTGTACATATGACGCATATTTTGTTGTTTTGAATGACGTTTGTTGTAGGGGTTCATGTTGAAAACCTGATTGATACAATTTACATTAAAACAGAATTGTGTGCAGTGTTTTATTAATAACTAGTATTTGTAAATGTAAACTATTAGTGCAGTATTATTTAGAATAGCCACACTGTAAAAATATTACATTGTGTAAACCTACGTATATAATGAAACACCCCAGATACGTGAAATATATTTTGGGTTAATACATAGCAACTCTATTTTGAGGTTTACCCTAAGTTGAACTTGCAGCCAATTTTGATGCACTTTCTCCTTTTTTGGGGAGCACAGAAACATTCTTTTTTGAGCACATACCATTAACATCTGTACGCCAAGTGCAGACTATTGCCGTGTGCCAAAAACATGGAAAAACCCCTAATTTTTTACGCTGCTGTTTCAGATTGAGAAATGTCAGGTTAGTACTTAGGACCATACCAGCATAGTTTAAAATGAGATTTCTGTGTGCCAATTTAGAGCCAAAAAAGATGTATATACAGTCGGGCCCATACTGTTACTGTTATAAGGTGCTTAGGGGAAATGTCCTACAGTCATTTCAGTGTTTCTGGGATTAAGGTTGATAAAGTAAAGTAGTTTTGAAAATATCACAACAGGGGTAATTTTAAAAGTCCAGTACAAAGTTTTTATAGCAATATTTGGTCACAAAAACCAAACTAGTGAATCATTTCTCAATTAAGTTTGTGTTCAGCTTAAAGAAGGAAATCTATAAAGGCAATCTATAGACATTGGAAATATTTTTGGACATTTGGTGATTGAGACCCATTTCGTAGCAGAGGGCAGCTACAGAAAGCCAGGCCTGAAATGGCTATTAGCAATGTCTTTCAGGCCTCTCTGGCAGTGAGAGGATTGCAATGGGGGTGATTATCTTCTTCTATAAAACGTACACACACACACATATCGTACCTGCGCTCTGGATCAGGTCCACTTTTAGAAAGCACAAATAAAACACAAATTCATGATAATTAGTTAACTCATTTATGTTTTGCACCTTGTACAAGATGGCCAAAAGTTAAAAAGTCTAATCCAGGAGGGGCCACCTCCAGTTCTCAAGGGCCACCAACAGGTCAGGTTTTAAGGATATCCCGGCTTCAGCGCAGGTGGCTCAAACGACTGATTGAGCCACCTGTGCTGAAACTGGGATATCCTTAAAGGCCGACCTGATGCTGGCCCTGTGGACTGGAGTTGGTCCCTCCTGATCTAATGCTCCCCCCACTGTTTTGTAAATATACATGCATACCCCCGGTTTAAGGACACTCACTTTAAGTACACTCGCGAGTAAGGACATATCGTCCAATAGGCAAACGGCAGCTCACGCATGCGCCTGTCAGCACATCCTGAACAGCAATACCGGCTCCCTACCTGTACCGAAGCTGTGCACAAGCGGGGAGACTATAGAGCCTGTTACACCTGTGTTATTTACATCAGTTATGCACGTATATGACGATTGCAGTACAGTACATGCATCAATAAGTGGGAAACAGGTACTGCTTCACTTTAAGTACATTTTCGCTTTACATACATGCTCCGGTCCCATTGCGTACGTTAATGCGGGGTATGCCTGTGTTACATACATGCTCCGGTCCCACTGCGTACGTTAATGCGGGGTACTGTCGCGGCCGAGTTTATTCATACCTTTACCCGGTCTCGGCCGCGACAGTAACCGGGCGCGCGCCGGGTTGTCCCGTGCGCGCGCCGAAGCCTCGGAGGAGCGGTCCTCCGATCGGGGCTTCCCTCTCTCCTCTCCGGGTCCGCCGGGTCCCCCGGAACCCCCCACCGCCGTCCCCCACATCGCGGGACACCAGGGCTCCCTCGGGGAGCCCTGGGCACGCGTGCATGGGGCGCAGGCACCCGATGAAGCGTGACCGCGCATCAGTGACGCGCGGCACGCCGAGGGGATTTGGCTAGCAAGCCGGGACATCTCCCGGCTTGCGGAACTAGCCAGCTAGCAATAAAACGTGTCGCCAGTGTATGCCTGTGTTACTACACATACATGCTCCGGTCCCATTGCGTACGTTAATGTGGGGTATGCCTGTGTTACTACACATACATGCTCCGGTCCCATTGCGTACGGTAATGTGGGGTATCCCTGTACTCTCTTTTTTCAGATACACAGTAGTCTTTTTTAAATCAGATACTGATTTAAATGAGCAGTTCTTCCTCCATGGGTTTTTTCTTTTTCAAGATTTGTCTGGTTTCACATAGTTTATTTTCCTAATTACTTTGTTAAACTCTTTAATAGGTATTTTAATCCTAAATATGAGCTCAAACCTAGATTAATGTGGCTGCTAAACCCAACTGCGAGCGAGGAGGGGGAGAGTGTATGAGGAAGACGAGGGGGGGGGGGAGAATGAGTGAGGAGGATGGGGGAGAACAAGTGAGGAGGGGGAGAGTGAAGGAGGAGGGGCTGGAGAAAATTAGGAGGACGAGGGGGGGAGCAAGATAGAATGAGGGGGGAGAACGAGTGGGGAGGACAAGGGGAGGAGAATGAGGAGGAGGAGGGGGAGAGCAAGTGAGGAGGAGGAGGGGGGAAAGCAAGTGAGGAGGGGGCAGAGTGAGTGAGGAGGAGGGAGATAGCGAGTGAGGAGGAGGGGGTCAGAGCGAGTGAGGAGGAGGGGGTCAGAGCAAGTGAGGAGGAGGGTGTCAGAACAAGTGAAAAGAAGGGGGGAGAGGAGGAGGTGGGGAGAGCAAGCGAGGAGAGGGAGTGCAGGGGAGGTGGGGAAAGCGAGTGAGGAGGAGAACGAGCGAGGACAAGGGGGGAGAGTGAATGAGGATGAGGAGGGGAGAGAGCGAGTGAGGAGAAGGGGGAAGTGGGAGTGAGGAGGAGGAGGAGAGCAAGTGAGGACGTAGGGGGAGAGAGCGATTTAGGGGGAGAGGGAGAGTGGATGAGGGGAGGAGAGTGAGTGATGAGAAGGGGGAGAGCGCGAATGATGAGGAGAGGGGAGAGCGAGTGAGGAGGAGGAAGGGGGAGAGCGATTGATGAAAAGGAGGAGGAGAGTGAGGAGGTGGAAGTGAGGAGAGAGAGTGAGGAGGACGAGGGGGGAGCGTGAGTGATGAGGAGGAAGGGGAAGAGCGAGTGAGGAGGATGAGGGGTGGGGGAGAGCGAGTGAGGAGGAGGAGGGGGAGACAGAGTGAGGAGGATGAGGGGGAGACCGAGTGAGGAGGAAGGGGGGAGACCGAGTGAGGAGGGGGAGAGCGTGTGATGAGGAGGGGGAGAGAGTATGTGAGGAGGAGGAAGGGGGAGAGTGAGTAAGGAGGTTGAGGGGGGAGAACGAGTGGGAGGGGGAGCGAGGAGGAGGGGGAATGAGCAGGTGAGGAGAAAGTGGGGGGAGTGTGAGTAATGAGCTAGAGGGGGGATTGCGAGTGAGGAGGAAGGGGGAGAGCGAGTGAGGAGGGGGATAGTGAGTGATGAGGAGGAGGGGGAGAGCAAGCGAGAAGGAGGAGGAGAGCGAGTAGGATGACAAGTGGGGAGGAGAGTGAGTGATGAGGAGGAGGGGGGAGAGTGAGTGGGACGACAAGGGGGGGGGAGAATAATTGAGGAGGAAGGTGGAGTGCGAGTGATGAGGACGAGGGGGAAAGCGAGTGAAGAGGAAGGGCGGAGAGCAAGTAAGGAGGACGGGGTGTACCAGTGAACAGGAGGAAGGGGGGAGCGTGAGTGAGGAGGAGGAATCGAGGAGAGCGAGTAGGGAGGCTGAGGGGGGGGGGAGAGCGAGTGATGAGGAGAAGGAGGGCGAGGAGGAGGAGGAGTGTGAGTGATGAGCAGGAGGGGGAAAAGCAAGTGAGGAGGAGGAAGGGGGAGAGCGAGTGATGAGGAGGAAGGGGGGAAAGCAAGTGAGGAGGAGGAAGGGAGGAGAGTGAGTGATGAGGAGGTGGAGAGCGAGTGAGGAGGATGAGAGGGGGAAGAGCGAGTGATGAGGAGGGGAGAGAGCAAGCGAGGAGGAGGAGGGGGAGGGTGAGTGAAGAGGAGGAAGCGAGGAGAGCGAGTAAGGAGGCTGAGGGGGGGAGAGCGAGTGTTGAGGAGGAATGTGGAGTGCGAGTGAGGTGGAGGAAGGGGGAGGCATGAGTGAGGAGGAGGAAGGGGGTGAGCGAATGATGGAGGAGGGGGGGTACGAGTGATGAGGAGGATGAGGAGGGGGAGAGCGACTAATGAGGAGGAAGGGGGGAAAGCAAGTGAGGAGGAGGAAGGGGGTGAGTGAGGAGGAAGGTTAGGAGCGGAGAGCAAGTGATGAGGAGGAGGGGGAGAGCAAGTGAGAAGGAGGAAGGGGGAGAGTGAGGGAGGAGAACGAGATGGGGAGAGCAAGTGATGAGGAGGAGATGAGAGAGCAAATGAGGAGGAGGATGAGGAAGGGGGAGAGCAAGTGAGGAAGGGGGAGAGCAAGTGAGGAGGAGGAAGGGGGAGAGCGAGTGATAAGAAGGGGGGACAGCGAGTGAGGAGGGGGGAGAGCGAGTGAGGAAGAGGAGGGGGTGAGGGGAGAGTGAATGATGAGTTGGCGGCAAGCAAATTTGACCTAAATTGCGTCCCTTTGTGTCAATGCACGAAGGTCTTGGCTCCAAGTTTCCCACCTATGTTTCTCTGCTCACAATTTAGGGAATGTCGGTAGGTGGATAAGGGGGAAGTAATGCGATATAGAAATTATGAGATGTATTAAATTTAACATCTCTGCATTCATTTTTTCATCTTGTGTTTGCATAAAAAAAATATACCCATATATATCTGAGGTGGCATAAACTTTTTCGACTAACAATTTGTGTCACGTAGAGGAAACTGTAACATTAAGCAAAAAGTAGAGTAACAGACATATATTTACGGTTCCTTAACATTGATATATTAGCCTTAAGGCAGTGGTGGGATTCAAAAAATTTAGCAACCAGTTCTCTCTCACCTTACTGCCCTTTTATAGTGAAAAATCACAATCAGCTTCTCCCCCTCATCATATCTCCCCCAGTCCCCCTCATCATCCTCACATCTCCCCCAATCCCCCTCACATCTCCCCCTCACATCTCCCCCTCAGCATCCTCAGATCTCCCCCTCACATCTCCCCCTCACATCTCCCCCAGATCTCTCGCTCACATCTCCCCCAGATATCCCCCTCACATCTCCCCCAGATCTCTCCCTCACATCTCCCCCAGATATCCCCCTCACATCTCCCCTTCACAACTCCCCCTCACATCTCCCCCTCAGCATCCTCAGATCTCCCCCTCACATCTCCCCCTCACATCTCCCCCTCACATCTCCCCCAGATCTCTCCCTCACATCTCTCCCAGATCTCTCCCTCACATCTCCCCTTCACATCTCCCTCACATCTCCCTCACATCTCCCTCACATCTCCCCCAGATCTCTCCCTCACATCTCCCCCTCACATCTCCCTCACATCTCCCTCACATCTCCCCCTCACATCTCCCTCACATCTCCCTCACATCTCCCCCAGATCTCTCCCTCACATCTCCCCCAGATCTCTCCCTCACATGTCCCCAGATCTCTCCCTCACATCTCTCCCAGATCTCTCCCTCACATGTCCCCAGATCTCTCCCTCACATCTCCCCCAGATCTCTCCCTCACATCTCCCCCAGATATCTCCCTCACATCTCCCCCAGATCTCTCCCTCACATGTCCCCAGATCTCTCCCTCACATCTCCCCCAGATCTCTCCCTCACATCTCCCCCAGATCTCTCCCTCACATCTCCCCCAGATCTCTCCCTCACATCTCTCCCAGATCTCTCCCTCACATCTCCCCCAGATCTCTCCCTCACATCTCCCCCAGATCTCTCCCTCACATGTCCCCAGATCTCTCCCTCACATCTCTCCCAGATCTCTCCCTCACATGTCCCCAGATCTCTCCCTCACATCTCCCCCAGATCTCTCCCTGACATCTCCCCCAGATCTCTCCCTCACATCTCCCCCAGATCTCTCCCTCACATGTCCCCAGATCTCTCCCTCACATCTCCCCCAGATCTCTCCCTCACATCTCTCCCAGATCTCTCCCTCACATCTCCCCCAGATCTCTCCCTCACATCCCCCCAGATCTCTCCCTCACATGTCCCCAGATCTCTCCCTCACATCTCCCCCAGATCTCTCCCTCACATCTCCCCCAGATCTCTCCCTCACATGTCCCCCAGATCTCTCCCTCACATCTCCCCCAGATCTCTCCCTCACATCTCCCCCAGATCTCTCCCTCACATGTCCCCAGATCTCTCCCTCACATCTCCCTCACATCTCCCCCAGATCTCTCCCTCACATGTCCCCAGATCTCTCCCTCACATCTCCCCCAGATCTCTCCCTCACATCTCCCCCAGATCTCTCCCTCACATCTCCCCCAGATCTCTCCCTCACATCTCCCCCAGATCTCTCCCTCACATGTCCCCAGATCTCTCCCTCACATCTCCCCCAGATCTCTCCCTCACATCTCCCCCAGATCTCTCCCTCACATCTCCCCCAGATCTCTCCCTCACATCTCCCCCAGATCTCTCCCTCACATGTCCCCAGATCTCTCCCTCACATCTCCCGCAGATCTCTCCCTCACATCTCCCCCAGATTTCTCCCTCACATGTCCCCAGATCTCTCCCTCACATCTCCCCCAGATCTCTCCCTCACATCTCTCCCAGATCTCTCCCTCACATCTCCCCCAGATCTCTCCCTCACATCTCCCCCAGATCTCTCCCTCACATCTCTCCCAGATCTCTCCCTCACATCTCCCCCAGATCTCTCCCTCACATCTCCCCCAGATCTCTCCCTCACATCTCCCCCAAATCTCTCCCTAACATCTCCCCCAGATCTCTCCCTCACATCTCCCCCAGATCTCTCCCTCACATCTCCCCCAGATCTCTCCCTCACATCTCCCCCAGATCTCTCCCTCACATGTCCCCAGATCTCTCCCTCACATCTCCCCCAGATCTCTCCCTCACATGTCCCCAGATCTCTCCCTCACATCTCCCCCAGATCTCTCCCTCACATCTCCCCCAGATCTCTCCCTCACATCTCCCCCAGATCTCTCCCTCACATCTCCCCCAGATCTCTCCCTCACATCTCCCCCAGATCTCTCCCCCAAACCTCTCCCTCACATCTCCCCCAAACCTCTCCCTCACATCTCCCCCAGATCTCTCCCTCACATCTCCCCCAGATCTCTCCCTCACATCTCCCCCAGATCTCTCCCTCACATCTCTCCCAGATCTCTCCCTCATATCTCCCCCAGATCTCTCCCTCACATCTCCCCCAGATCTCTCCCTCACATGTCCCCAGATCTCTCCCTCACATCTCTCCCAGATCTCTCCCTCACATGTCCCCAGATCTCTCCCTCACATCTCCCCCAGATCTCTCCCTCACATCTCCCCCAGATATCTCCCTCACATCTCCCCCAGATCTCTCCCTCACATGTCCCCAGATCTCTCCCTCACATCTCCCCCAGATCTCTCCCTCACATCTCCCCCAGATCTCTCCCTCACATCTCCCCCAGATCTCTCCCTCACATCTCTCCCAGATCTCTCCCTCACATCTCCCCCAGATCTCTCCCTCACATCTCCCCCAGATCTCTCCCTCACATGTCCCCAGATCTCTCCCTCACATCTCTCCCAGATCTCTCCCTCACATGTCCCCAGATCTCTCCCTCACATCTCCCCCAGATCTCTCCCTGACATCTCCCCCAGATCTCTCCCTCACATCTCCCCCAGATCTCTCCCTCACATGTCCCCAGACCTCTCCCTCACATCTCCCCCAGATCTCTCCCTCACATCTCTCCCAGATCTCTCCCTCACATCTCCCCCAGATCTCTCCCTCACATCTCCCCCAGATCTCTCCCTCACATGTCCCCAGATCTCTCCCTCACATCTCCCCCAGATCTCTCCCTCACATCTCCCCCAGATCTCTCCCTCACATGTCCCCCAGATCTCTCCCTCACATCTCCCCCAGATCTCTCCCTCACATCTCCCCCAGATCTCTCCCTCACATGTCCCCAGATCTCTCCCTCACATCTCCCTCACATCTCCCCCAGATCTCTCCCTCACATGTCCCCAGATCTCTCCCTCACATCTCCCCCAGATCTCTCCCTCACATCTCCCCCAGATCTCTCCCTCACATCTCCCCCAGATCTCTCCCTCACATCTCCCCCAGATCTCTCCCTCACATGTCCCCAGATCTCTCCCTCACATCTCCCCCAGATCTCTCCCTCACATCTCCCCCAGATCTCTCCCTCACATCTCCCCCAGATCTCTCCCTCACATCTCCCCCAGATCTCTCCCTCACATCTCCCCCAGATCTCTCCCTCACATGTCCCCAAATCTCTCCCTCACATCTCCCCCAGATCTCTCCCTCACATCTCCCCCAGATTTCTCCCTCACATGTCCCCAGATCTCTCCCTCACATCTCCCCCAGATCTCTCCCTCACATCTCTCCCAGATCTCTCCCTCACATCTCCCCCAGATCTCTCCCTCACATCTCCCCCAGATCTCTCCCTCACATCTCTCCCAGATCTCTCCCTCACATCTCCCCCAGATCTCTCCCTCACATCTCCCCCAGATCTCTCCCTCACATCTCCCCCAAATCTCTCCCTAACATCTCCCCCAGATCTCTCCCTCACATCTCCCCCAGATCTCTCCCTCACATCTCCCCCAGATCTCTCCCTCACATCTCCCCCAGATCTCTCCCTCACATGTCCCCAGATCTCTCCCTCACATCTCCCCCAGATCTCTCCCTCACATGTCCCCAGATCTCTCCCTCACATCTCCCCCAGATCTCTCCCTCACATCTCCCCCAGATCTCTCCCTCACATCTCCCCCAGATCTCTCCCTCACATCTCCCCCAGATCTCTCCCTCACATCTCCCCCAGATCTCTCCCCCAAACCCCTCCCTCACATCTCCCCCAAACCTCTCCCTCACATCTCCCCCAGATCTCTCCCTCACATCTCCCCCAGATCTCTCCCTCACATCTCCCCCAGATCTCTCCCTCACATGTCCCCAGATCTCTCCCTCACATCTCCCCCAGATCTCTTCCTCACATCTCCCCCAGATCTCTTCCTCACATCTCCCCCAGATCTCTTCCTCACATCTCCCCCAGATCTCTCCCTCACATCTCCCCCAGATCTCTTCCTCACATTTCCCCCAGATCTCCCTCTCACATCTCCCCCAGATCTCTCCCTCACATCTCCCCCAGATCTCTCCCTCACATCTCTCCCAGATCTCTCCCTCACATCTCCCCCAGATCTCTCCCTCACATCTCCCCCAGATCTCTCCCTCACATGTCCCCAGATCTCTCCCTCACATCTCCCCCAGATCTCTCCCTCACATCTCCCCCAGATCTCTCCCTCACATGTCCCCCAGATCTCTCCCTCACATCTCCCCCAGATCTCCCCCTCACATCTCCCCCAGATCTCCCTCTCACATCTCCCCCAGATCTCCCCCTCACATCTCCCATTCAACTGAGCGGGTGGCGGGCGGCGTCTCCCAGCATGCTCCAGCATCGCATGTTCCCCCTGCAAATCTTTTCAACATGGCTGCGCGGCGTCACATGGCTCCGCATTGCCATGGCAACGTAGCATTGCGTAATGTCATGACGTCACGTAGCGTCCTGTTGCCATTGCAACGTGGCGTCAGGTGATGCGGTTACGTCATGTGGCATTCCCGTTGGCATGCAACGTGGCGCCATTGATGCGACATGGCAATATTGAGAAGTTATGCAGGGAAAAGATGCCAGGAGATGCTGATGACGCCGCGCGCCACCCGGACAGATGAGAGAATTAAGCACCGGTTCGGCGAACTTGTGAAATTTTAGTAAAAGGTTTGCACGAACCAGCAGAATCCCACCACTGCCATAAGGAGTTTGAAGACTAAGGCTCAAGTCACGTTTTCATGATATGCCTGCTTCAGCACAGGTGGCTCAATCTGTCCCTGCTTCAGCACAGGTTGTTCAATCAGTCCCTACTTCAGCACAGGTGGCCCAATCAGAGGCTCAGTGTGTGATGGTGGGGTGGTAGCTAGGCTCTTAATTAAGGTTAAGCCCTGTTTTGGTTACCTCTGATCCGAGTATGAGGGCTCGGGAGTGTCAGCTCTTGAGCCCAGTAACCGTATATGCATAACTTGTAATTTGCGACAATAAAGATTTTTTGTGTTTTTACCTTTCCAGGGATGCCAGTGAGCAGGGATTGCTAGGGCATGAGTTTCAGTGTAAGCACATTGTCCCGGCAATATCTCCCCTTGAAAATGCTTGCGCGACTCACTGCTAGGGTTACCTGCTTCAGCATAGCCCAGAAAGGTAAATGGGGCAAAGAGGTGTAAAGTGTCCCCGTAACTATAAGGGTCCCTAGGTTAAGGGGGGTGCCCCAGTTAATGCCCAGGTAGCCCAGAACCTGTATTGGTTTCTTGGGTGCTCCAACTGTAGATAAAGTTGTGAGGCGACTCTCAGAGTCCAGTCTAAGGGCCTCATGCAGTAAGCGACGATTATGTGAAATCGGCAAGCTTATCGATTAGTCATGTTATTGGCGTTTTTCCCTCTCCGTATGCAGTAAGTGCCGAATACATTCAAAATCAACCAGAAAACAAATCCGCCCACTCTCACGATGATGAGCCGATCACACACAGGTGTATCGGCGTGCGTGGCGGGGTGCTGTTAGGTTGCACAATCACAAATCTTGCTGAATCAGGCGAAACAAGCATGTTTTGGATTGCGCGCCATATTTAAAGGCAACGTGTACTGCTAATCATTCTCTGTGTTGTTGGGAGTGAGAGAGAGAGAGAGACGCACAGAGCTGGACGATTGAACATTTGCATATTGACTGAGAGACTTGTTGTGTATTGGGTGAGCTTTGTCCTTTGTTGTTTTGTTTACATCTTTGTCTTGTTTTATATGTGGAAGTGGGTCGTGTGATTGCCTGTACATTTCTTGTCTGTTTTTTGTGAGTGCTGGAAGTATGCCCGCAAAGCGTGGGAAGAGTGATGCTGGTGGGAGTGGGAGTGCTACTCGTGGGAGTACGCGTCGGAGTGAACGTACTGTTCAGGGGAGTGATGTTGCTGGTGCACCGAGTGGTGTTGCTGGGAGTGGGAGTGCTGTTGCTGGGAGTGGGAGTGCTGTTGCTGGGAGTGGGAGTGCTGTTGCTGGGAGTGGGAGTGCTGTTGCTGGGAGTGGGAGTGCTGTTGCTGGGAGTGGGAGTGCTGGTGCTAGGAGTGTGAGTGCTGGTGCTAGGAGTGTGAGTGCTGGTGCTAGGAGTGTGAGTGCTGGTGCTAGGAGTGGGAGTGCTGGTGCTGGGAGTGCTGCTGGTGGCGCAGTTGCTGATGGGGTGGATGGTGGTGGCGTGCTTGCTGGTGGCCAGCTTTTGGAGGCTCTTCCATTGGAAGAAGGAGAGTCCAGTCAGCACCAGCCAAGCTCTGACCCTAAACCTGCTCGGAAAAAACGTGTGGAGAAGCCACGTAATCCTCGCTTCAATGACCAGGAAAATAGGGCTCTTGTCACTGGCATTCTGGAGCACTATGACAGTATATATGGACATTTAGTAGGTAAGTGTAACTTTACATTTATTATTCAAATACATGTGATCCTAGGTCATCTGAGTTTTGTTCATATGCAAATATGGGTACACAATATCTTTCTATGTTCATTAGTGTGGAAACACAGCTTTTTATCATGCCTTACAAGGACAAATAAACACAGGCGGTCAATTTGCCAGAACTGCATACAATATGAATGCAACCTTGCTTACATGTATAGGTTTAGTAGTGAATGCTCATGTGCTGCACATATTACACATAAAACAGCATGTTTGCTATCACTTGGAACAGCTAGCAGTGTAGGAAACTGGTGCTTATATTATTATTCATTTACCTCATATCTTTTATATGTTTTTCAAGGGCGGACAAGTGCAGCAAGCAAAAAAGAAATGTGGGACACAATAGTCATTGGTGTCAATGCCTGTGGGAATAGTGTCAGGGACAAGTATCATTGTCGGAAAAGATTTGATGATATTAGGTCCAAATTGAAAAAGAAAATACAAGACCAACGCGTGCATGCTACTGGCACTGGAGGTGGGCCCACACCACAACGTCTCATATTGACTCCATTGGAGGAGCTGCTTCGGCCAAAATTACTTACCGTCGTCGTGGAAGGCTTGGCTGGTGACCGTGACATTGGAATTTATCCGTCACAATTTCCAGCAGGTGATAAATATTACTGTACTAGGCGTGTCGTTGCTTACAGTTATTTTGCATATTTACACTGCTTTTTATACTGTCTTCACAATATAAGCATACCTGCATCTATATATGTATATGTCTGATTCTGTATATATATATCTCAAAATAGACATATATGTAGTAGTCCTACTAAAAGCAGTAACTAATATAGCACGTGCCATTGCGTGCTCATTTACATGTGAATTCCCAAAATGCATAGCTGCAGTGGAAGCAATTGATGGTGGGCGAAGATGGGGAACAACAGGGTAGTACACGTGTAACACATGTTCATGAGAAATTATTAGTAGCTACAGGTACAGAACAGAAATATGTATCATATTATTGTGTATTTTATTGATTTTACTCCGACAAACATGACATTACTGCCTATTTTAAGCATGCATCAAAGAAATTGCATGTAACGGCCTACAAACATCACTGGCACTAACACATCTATAGTTGCTTATGAAAAGGTCCATTTTTGCTTTATGTCATATACAGACAGCATAATGAGGCACACGTATCATATGTTATGTCATTGTTTTCATAACTTAAACACTGCAGATGACTACTTAGCTCATCTACCATTGTGTTAAAGCAGCTGCAATTAATATCTCATCACAGCATACACTTCAACAGAGGGGGTGGGGTTCAGCACACACACTAATTACAGCCTCATTTCACGGTCAACTTAGTTCACACCATTTGCACCTGTTTCAAGTCATTGAAAGGTGTGGCTGATTAGGCTTTTTGGGGAAGGGAATACCTTTCTTACAACCTGAATAGCACAACTGAAGTTAATCACACTCATTGGAAAGCTTAACTCTAGCTACTAAATGCCCCAACAACTCATTACTTATCAAAGCGTACGTCACACATTAGTTCACTCATATCTATAGTTGAACTACTATGAAAGACACATTATCACACACTGCATGTGTTGTCTTGTTGAGTCACAGCCACATTCAGGTGTGCCACATCTTCGATTAATGTACCACACATATCCTCTACCAAAAACAACACTTTTTGCAATATGACCACCTTCATGATAACCATTGTGAATGGTCATCTCATGATAGTTATGTACATTATGATACTGATATCACTACACAACATATGATTTTTATGTACTCATTTAATCTATTTATCCTCACGCATTACTGCAGAAACATAGTATGTTGTATGTTAGGGAACTCAAAAATTCTAAGTACACAGGCATGTACAGTGTTATTACAACTATTTATGTTCACTTTCACACACATTTTCGGTTAAGGAACTGATGTTGTTAGTTAATCATAAATACAGAACATACAATAAGTGTTTGTTCAATATTTACACATGTAAATGTAAAACTTATGTTATTGTTATATATAGTTGCCCCTGGAGGACATGTGTCACCTGAGATGGAACAAGTGTCTTCACCTGGGTCAGCCAGCTCAACACTACTAGAAGGTGAGTGTATCATTTGCTGGCCATATAATATGTGCTCTTCTATATGTTATGTTGTCATGTGCATTATTTGTTTTGCACATCTTCTTTAAATAGGATTACTTAGTGTCAGTGAAAATTAAGTGTAAGGCAACATGTATTGTGTTAGTGATGTTAATTATCATGTAGGACTTCTGAGTTTAGAGCAACTTTTCATTCATTCATATTTCATACTGAGTCCAAACATTATTCGTAAGTCAAGGTAGTTTTTAATGAGGTTATAAAACGTATGCTAACATGTTAGGTGTTACTTAGGACACAGTACAATTACATAGTAACACAGCATACATTAACATGCCATTTAATAATGTGTACATTTCTTTTTAGAACATCATGGTGATGAGGATGATGAGTATGATGAGGATGACGCCACAGAAGAGACTGAAATACAATCATGTGACCATGAAGAGGTGCCAATAGAAACTGTTGTACCGCCAAATCGTCCATCAACTTCCACATACGATGCAATTGTAGCTTCAGAGGGAAAAATAGTGGACGCAGAAAATCGTCGCCATTCAGACATGATGACAGTGCTGGAAAGGATGATTGGACTGCAGGAAGAAACAGTATCACAATTGGCACATCTCCACAGAGTCTTCATTGAAGTGCCTAAACAGTTGCAAAAAATCAACACCTCATTCGAAGCATTAGTTGTTCAGCAAACACAAGCTAATTACTGGAGAATGACTAATGTACCACAATTCAACACCTCCCAGCCAGGATCTGTTCATGCAGGTCAGTTTTCACCACATTCATCTGAGATTCATTCACCAGGCCCAAATGTTACCGGTCAAGTAGCAGACATTGCTGTGCAGGTTCCTGATGACATCCTACCGCTGCCATCTCTACAAATTCAGCAGCAGACACCTACAAAGGAGGCGACAAAAACAAAACAAGACACACATGAAACAGACCAACCATCACTTGTGCAGTGTCTACCAACTTGCTCACATGTGTCACTGGGCACAAGCCCTGTCCGTGAACAGTCACTACCCAAAAGCCCTGTAGGTGAGTCGCTGCCCAAAAGCCCTGTAGGTGAATCGCTGCCCAAAAGCCCTGTAGGTGAATCGCTGCCCAAAAGCCCTGTAGGTGAATCACTGCCCACAAGCCCTGTAGGTGAGTCACTGGCCACAAGCCCTGTAGGTGAATCACTGCCCACAAGCCCTGTAGGTGAGTCACTGGCCACAAGCCCTGTAGGTGAGTCACTGGCCACAAGCCCCGTAGGTGAACAGTCACTGGCCACAAGCCCTGCCCGTGAAGTGCCAGAGGCCACTCAAAGTGGCTCTGTTGTGCCTAAAGTTGGTGGCAAAAGAAAAAGGAAAATTCAAGAGACAACAAGCAGGCCTGTTACTCGCTCGCAAAAGGAACAAAAAAAATAAATGTTATAATTCAGAAAATATGTGTTTGGCCTTGTTTTGTTGACTTCAGATTATCTAATTACTATTGTATGTATGCTGAAGACTGTGTTGTTTCCAAACTTTCAACTATGTTCTTGTACACGTGAAGTTTTGGAAATGTTAACACTCATAATTAATTGTGTTATAAATATTTATGTTGTAATCGTCTGTTCAGTAATGGTCCACCAGGAGCCAGTTGCTAAGTTTAGAGAAGCTGCCATTGACTTTGCAGCAAAACATTGCATTTGGGTGTGTTAATTGATGTAAGAATTGCATATGCATATTAGTCACATGCAATTATTAAAACACCTAAGTAAGTGCAAACATCTTTCTTGTACGTGTACAGCAGGATTATGTGTAAATTATTACTTACCTTTGCCTTGCTTGGCCATTGTAATTTTGTCCTTTAATCAGTTGTGTGTTCGTTTCTATAACATCTCAGAATGTATAATAATATATATACACACACACACACACACACACTGAGTGAGTGTGAGTGTGAGTGTGAGTGTGAGTGTGTGAGTGTGTATATATATATATATGTATATGTGTGTATATATATGTGTGTATATATATGTGTGTATATATATGTATATATGTGTGTATATATATATATATGTATATGTGTGTATATATATGTGTGTATATATATGTGTGTATATATATGTATATATGTGTGTATATATATATATATATATATATATATATATATATATATATATATATATATATATATATATATAGTACTATATAAACTGGTATACACAAACTAATACACTTCATGCTTCCTTGTGAAAGCACACTATTTTAATAATACAGGCCTAATGTTTGAGAAATATCCTAAGTATGAGACTCTAACAGTATTGTGCTTAAACAAATGTTTATTACTTCATTCAATCATGTTTCTCACCATTTAAATAGGTTTCATACAAGGTATACTTAATGCCATCAATGTTGTGTGTACTCCTGCAATATAAAAAAAAATAAAATATTATATATAAATATATATATATTTTTATAAGAGATATATTTATATATATATATATATATATATATATATATATATATATATATATACACACGTATTTAAACTCATGCAGACAGGGAGTTAACCAGACTTTCACATACACACAGAAATGTAAGCGGGGAAAAAACATTTCTTTTTGCAGGTGTGTTTTTACTGATATGCCTGGCTAAGAAATATTTTCACACACTGGTCTTTGTTAGTTTTCAAAAAAACACTATGTGAACGCATTCACAGTCTAGGGATGTTTTTCACAAACGAGATAAAAGAAGGAGAAATGTTTCTCCCACAGTCCCATATCACGAACCACAACTGTTAACCCAATTAGACAAACAAATCCAATTGGCGTTTGAAATAAGGAGTCAAAGTAGTTACTTTTGTTGACCTTGACAAGGAAAAACAGGAGTTTGTTAGCCATTCAGCACATTCATTTTGATGAGCAAATAACACAGACCTGCACACAGCTTTTGTGCTACTCAGACATGGCTGATGAATTCGTTAACAATATTAATCCCCTTTTAGGGTATAAGTACATGATCTGTGAAGCCATCTTGAACAGTCGCGGACAGAAAGCAAGCACACGCCAAATCGATGATTTCATTCGAGCAAAATATCCTTATTACCAAGACCGTAAGCATGCACGGAATTTTAATTCCTCAATAAGATTCACTTTATCAAGTAATGACTTTTTTGAACGTGACCAGGATAAGCTACAACACACCTATGGTTTCTGGAAGATTGCCCCGGAAAAACAATTTCTCCTGAAAGACGGCACTTATATTGTCGTGAAAGGCATATTTATTCCTAATGGCAATAGCAATGTATCCGCTACTACTGATCCGTTTGAATCGATACGTGCTGCAATATCTGCAGCCTCCATTCCTGAAACCCACATTGTACAAGAACAAAAGTACTATGATTATGTACCAAGCCTTTCAGCTGAAATTGCATTGGAATGGGAACCGGAAGAAATGAACCTACCTCCCGACCAATTATTTGAAGAAAGCAGTGGCGATTCCTATGAGCGCATCCTGGAGGAGATATGTGCCATACTGGATTCAGCGGTTGGGTTAAGCGTGGATGAAAATGGCTTGCATTTCTGGAGCGACCAGTTGCAGCCAGGCGAAGAGTTAATTCTAGAAGAATGGTAAATATAACAATCGTTATGCGTTGACTCTGCGTTTAAATTTATTTTTTTTTTGTAACCACCATTTTCACTTTCAATGCGTGGATACAGCGTAACATTGCAGACTGCATAACATGTAGCGATCACAAACAAATTGTTTCCTAATACAATATAGTAGGACCTGAAAGAGTAGTACACATTGCTGACGGAATAAATATACGTACTTTCCTATCCCTTTAAACATATTAGCAACATTTTACCATTACTCTAACACATACCTGTTTTGTTATCATGCAACATCTACAACATTGAAAACCGGGTCCACCACGTATGACGTGGGACCCTTGTCATGGGCCAAGGCGTCCTTAAAAAGGATTAGTGATGTAAGTCCCGCCCCCAAGCGACGTGCGCGCCTCAAAGCCTATTGGCTGTCATGTTTTGTTATAGTAACGGTAACTGCAGTGTGTGATGCGTGCGGCTCAGTGTTTGTAGGCGTACCCTGGGCGTTAGCCGAATGTTAATTGAGTGGGAGGAGTGTTAGCGTGCGTTTCACGCTGGCTTAACATGACGTCACACGTATTGCATTTGCGCATTGTGTTATCGGCCGTGCTTTCTGTTCAAACACGTCTGTTTAAAAAGAATACAGATGTACTCGTTTAGAACGAATGTAGTTTCGTCTTCATTGTATTTGAAATAAAGATGTTATGTTTACTGGTATTTTCAACATGTATTGAACGCACAACGTACGCTTTGTTTTGCGCATGCGCTAACAGTTAGTGGAGCCAAGCGTGAAGTGCGTGCGCACACAAAGATGTGCGCGCACATCTTTCAGTATACAGGCAACGTTCACTTCTTATACATAGTTATGCCTGCTACAAATTTAAAGAAACATTACATACTGATGAACAGTTTTACTTCTAACATATAAGTGACTGACGTGTGTATCTACACAATCATATAGAGCTGCGTAACGCGTTGTCACGGATGCATATCTAGTAAGGTGCCATCTTTGACCATCATGTGTTTGCTGTATTTCAGAGATGTCGGGGAAGATACAATCGGATCAATGTATGATTTCAGAAGAGTCTACCTTTATATGAGATGATTGTGAGGAGGAGCCACCGACTACTATACTACATATGGAACTAATTTTATATTGCTTGCAGCGCTTATTAACAAACAATTAAAAATGTGATACCCTTATGCCTATATTGCATAAGCACTTAATTAACATAATGATGTTGCAAAAGAGTGCCTCATGAATTTTTATTGAGTGTTCTTTAATGACTACTAACATTTTATGACATGGTGTGTTTTATATATAACAACCATTCCCACTCTGCTAACACATTTGTGTATTATAATATGTAATGGAACGTATGACTGTCGAAACTATGTAACAATAATAATAATAATATGAGCATGTTCATGTATAGGGCTGCTAGTTGTACGCAGCGATTTACAGACACATGTTTCAGCCTGAGGTCCCTGGCCCGTGGAACGTACAAATGTTTTTTTGCCGCATGAGGCACAGGGAGATAAAGTGACTTGGCCAAGGTCACAAGGAGCCCACACCGGGAATTGAACCAGACTCCCCTGCTTCAAACTATCAGTGCCAGTGTGTGTCTTTACTCACTGAGCCACTCCTTCTCCCAATGTAAAGGACACTTACAACCAAGTAGCCATTTATTTTTAAAATCTCTTGTTACATGGGTATGTAGATAAAATGGTTTGGGACTGTAGCAAATAATGTTATTGGCCAGATGTTGTGGTCCCCTACAATGCATGATGTTCTGAATATGACATCACCATCATGTTATGAAGTACGTTTCTGTGTATATTTCATTAACCTAACTAACTATAGTTTACTGTGTTTATTAATCGTTTAGAAATACATAGTATAGTCAATATGATGATATAAGCTACCATAATAAAGCTGGTGTTATCATTTGTCGGTGTTATACATGGATCCTACACCAATTGATAGAGACACAAACAGTTGTCTTAAAAAGTGTGTCTATGCTAGTGATGAATGTGCTCCCGTAAGTAAACAAATAAGTACAGTTATCCCCTTTTCTCCAACCACCTCTATATTACATTAATGGAAATTATAAGGAAACCTACATAAAATGTGATGAAATGTGAGTAATCATTTTGTAATACAATGCACATGAAAGCTCAAGAGTAGCTAAATGCATATACATGATACAGAAAGTACATATATGTAACATTTGTGTTTAAACCAATATGTTGGGTTTTTAGTTCCAATAATTATAGGAAGATTGAGGTAGCCACATCTTATGAGAGATGTCAGCAAATATACATACCATGATCAGTCATACTGGAGATATACCTATAATGCAAAGGAACAATATATAAATTGCAAACATTGACATGCCATCTTCAGTACCGTAAACAACACAGCAAAGTGTGTATTTGGTGTTAAATGTACAACACCATGTATATTTCATGACATTCAAAATGTAAATCAGCCTGGTGTACACATCATATGGATGTACATGTTACACTGCACCAATAACATTGTATGTAAGCATACTAGAAGCATGAATGATTATGGGCATAATATGTGTTTTGTCTTAGCATAAGGAATAACACAATGCTACAATATTATTGCTTTGTTACCCAAGTTGTATTCACATACACACAACTAAAGTACAATTGAAGAGGGATTATATAACCTGTGCAACAATAACATACCGGTGCCACATCCCTTTGTGCACACAGCAGAGAAAAGAAAGGTGTGCAACCCATATTCATCTGTGTCCTAACAGAAGGTTATATAAAGAAACATTATTGTTAATATAACATAATTAAACTATAAAAGTAGTACTAGGAACATATGAGTTTGTACTTACAAGAAAAAAATGAATTGATGAGATTCTGTCGTGTCTGGCCACCACTGGCTGTTTGTTCATTTTCAGCAGCTACATGGGTGGGATGCTCGTCTACCAAAGCCTCAGCTAGGTCTGACTGTACATTGTGCCTGAGTGCAACATTGTGCAAAATGCAACAGGCAAGGATAATATCAGACACTTTTTGAGGCTTGTATAGAAGAGCCCCACCAGTTCTGTCCAGACACCTAAACCTTGTCTTGAGTAGGCCAAATGTCCTCTCTATAACAGATCTTGTAGATATATGGGCTGCATTGTACCTGTCCTCTGCTTCAGTTTGAGGGTTTAGCACCGGAGTCAAGAGCCACGGCCTAATTCCGTATCCTGAGTCACCTATAATGAATGGAGCACACATAAGCTGACATTAGTGATCAAATTGTACAATGCCAACATTCCTAAATCAACATGTGTTTTGTGTTAGAACATGTAAATATGTACTCACCCAGCAGCCAACCAGGTTCAAAATGTCCCTCTTCGAACGCATGGAAGACTGAAGAGTTCCTCAGGATAGAGGAATCGTGACTGGAACCAGGGAACTTGGGTACCACATGCATTATCCTCATCGTCGCATCACATACCACCTGTACATTGAGTGAATGGTAGTGCTTCCGATTGCGGTACACATGCTCACTCTGACTAGGTGCAATCAAAGCAACATGTGTGCAATCGATTGCACCCAGCACAGATGGTATCCCTGCTATATTATAAAAGCCAGTCCTGACTTCCAGCCACTCTGTCGCCTCTGTAGGAAAATGAATATAATTCCTAGCGCGTCTATTGAGTGCATAGAGAAACTGGGTCAAGGCCCGCGAGAATGTAGATTGCGAGACCCCGCCCACTATGCCCACAGTTGTCTGGTATGACGCGGAAGCAAGATAATGTAATGAGCACAGCATTTTAACAAGCCCAGGGACTGCACGACCTCTGGCTGTGAAAAAATCTAAATCCCCCCTTATCTCCTCATAAAGAGCTAAGATTGCTGCTGAACTCAAACGATAGCGACTTACAATCTCCTCCTCACTCATCCCATCTAACAGGGTTCTCTCCCTGTACAGACGCGGACGAGGCACAAGTTGTCTCCTCTGTCTTCTCCTCTGATCTCCTGTCCCTCTACCTGTCCCTCGGCCTGTCCCTCTCCCTGTCCCTGTCGTATCCGCGTCACTGTCACTGTCCCTCGGTGTGTCCCTACCTTGCCCTATATGATTCTCTTGATCATCAAGCATGTCATAGAAAAGAATGTTCCTGCGTCTCCTAAACATTCGCAACATTTTGAAATGAGTAGCTGTGAATGAGCAGGTAATGTGCGTCCTTTAAATAGGTATGTGATGATGTCAGGTGACATAGTAAAATGCAAGGTGTTACATTAACATAATAAAGTACTTCTGTGGCAAGCTGTGTGCACTTGTTGTTCTAAGTATTTGTTGTGTGTATTCTGCAGGGAATGATGATATTTGGCAATGATGTGACGTGAAGCTTTGTACAAAGATTGCTTGCAAATAAATAGTTGCATGTGCAATGCATGTAACACTTGTGAACGCAAGAGTCAGTCATGTAATGAGACAAAAAGGCTGAGATTGACGTGGGAAAAGTTTTGTGTAACATGTGTAATTATCCATGTTATTGTGACATGTTGGCAACAATGAATAGTCGTGTGCATATGCATGCATTTGTGTAAGGAGGATAGTTGGTATAGAATGAGTTTACAAGGTGTCCCAATGCTGAATTACTGTACATGTGTGTATAAGTTAGGTTGAAGTGCTTGTAATGCAACGGTTACAATGTAAACATGCAATGTGATTGAGCGTCCAATAAGTGACGTCATGAAAATAGGGAGGACCCAAAAGTATATGTAAACATGAGAATACAGATGTACATGAACGTTTAAAGATGCGTGTCACATTACAAGCATTGTGTAATGTAAAGGAAGATGAATATACTGTGTATGTGTGACATGTGTGACATGTGTGACATCATGTAAATAATTGTCGCTGAGTTGAGTAAAATGTGTGATATGATGTGAGGTTCTCCTTTAAGAGTGTAGTATAGTATTTTCCCTTGCCACATCATCACATGATGAGTAATGTGACCCGCAAATGCTGAAAACATGTAAAAGTCGAATGTTATGCAAATAAGACACGTCAGCTGTGACACAATGCAGGGAATGCCCCCACACTGTAATGCAAATCCCCCTTGTATTGTGAGCAATGAAACGTAAACAGTACTATACTGTTATACGTCCCCGCTCCATTGACTTCCATTGATGTACAGAAGATTTTTTTTTTCTAAGTGCCGTTCCGGCAGCCTTAGCGATCGTTCTCCCGTCCAAAATGCCAACTTTAGTTGGCGGGAGAAATCGGCCATAACATCTCAATTTCGTAGTGCCGATCAGCCCCGATAAGCTGTTTTTTTTTGTTGAATCCAGCCGATTTAAAAAAGTGGCGATCAGTGTCGAAAACAGGCTTATCGGCAGGCGACTGGCCATAACCAAATTATCGGCTCCGAAACCTGGCGATATGAAGCACTTATCGGCGCTTACTGAATCTCAAACCCAATTTTGGCTATAACATGGCCATATTTCCCTTATCAACGCTTACTGCATGAGGCCCTAAGTCCTATAGATAGTGTGTGGGAATACAGGCTGATAGAAAATAAAGTACACATTTTTATTCTATTCCCCATACCCAGGGCTTAGGGATGTATTAAAGTCTATTTTTATTAATGCATTAAAATATACTGTTGTGTGCTGTAATGAGCTGGGACTTTCAGAACCGATGTTCCAACAGGCTACCAGGGCTACCAAGGTGGTGCCAGTAAGTCTGCTGGACATCGGAGTTGAAAGCCACCAGAGGATGCCTGAGGTGTGAAAGCCATTTGGGTAACAGGGAAAGGCTCAAGTACCCATGTCCTGGGATGAATGGCAGTCATCCGGGCTGCCATTTGTCCTATCAGACCTGGAGGAGCCTGGCCTAGCGGGTGGCATGAGATAGTCAGGGACAGTGGTGGCAAACTCACTCATGTCCTTTGGCAATCTCAGATTTCCCGCAGACCCGACTTTCCATACCGGCTTCGCTCTGATTGGCTGTAGTATTTTGTGAATGGAGCTCCAAACACTATAAGAAATGTCTGAGCCAATGAAAGTTGAGATTTCCGGTGGTAGAAGTGCGGGTGGGCTTTTCAAAAGTGCTCTTGCGCGAATAGCAGAGCACCGGCTTCAGAAAAGTCTGCCCGGAAAATATTCTAAGTCCCACTTCTAGCGGCCAAGTTCTAATAATCGAACGTAGCGGTCGCGGATGGGATTGCAAGCTGATGTTACTACCAGGAGTTTGGTGCTAACCCCCGGACAAAAGGAGTCCAAGTTGTCAAAAGAGAAGATAACTGGGGTGTGGAACTTCACGCCGATTTGGGAACCAGAGGATTTCGGGCTAAGTCCCGGTCAGGGGAAAACTCTTATTTAGAGTTCCCTGCACCTAGAACAGTCTATTTTTTGACCTCAGACCCCCAGTAAGTGTGCTTTTCATCTGTATTTTGTGTTCCACTCTGTGTATGCCTATTTCTGTCAATAAACTAAAATGTATTTCATTATCTTGTTTTGCTCAATGAATGATCCTGGTAAAGGTGCACAATAAACCTGGTCTCCCGTGACACAGTCATCTACTGAGCCTCTGATTGAGCCATCTGAAGCTGGGGTATCCTGAAAACCTGACCTGTTAGGGAGGTCTTGAGACTTGAGCTGAGCCTCCCCCCCCCTTAACTAAGGGGCTGATTGATCAAGCGTTGATTCAGGTTAGCGCGTTCAATCTGGCGGTAACTTCTATTCAAGTTAATGGGAGTTACACCGGATCGGATGTGCTTGATCAATCTGTTCATAAGTGAACAGCATCAATAAGACAGCCATAAAACATAATGCTTCAGCAAAACTCATTTCATCTGAGATCCCTTGCTCCAAATTACCCCGGTCCCCAGCCAGATACAAAGTATCCTTTTTCTGATGCTATTAACTGACGATCTCTGATTGGACTCTGCTCCTGCTAATTTCATGCAAGCTGCTCTGGCAGCTACAGCATAAGTGCAGTTTGTCAGTGCAAGTTAAGGTGATGTAAATATGTTTTGTACTGCTGTTATACATGCTTACAAAATGTTTACATATACATTTTAAATCTTTAATAAATGTATCTAAAACGACATTACAATAAGTTTCTGTCCTTTCTACTCCTAAATGTTTTCTGATCTGGTCCCTTTGGTGGAAGACGTAGGTCTGTCCTAATGCCAATGGGAAATGACAATACAATTGCATGATCCCATTGCCTGGTTGAGGGAAGAATTTAAGGGGAAGTGAAACTGTCTTCATTTAAAGGCTCCTGTTCAATAAAATGAAAAGTTGTTATGTCCAATTAACATTGCAGTAACTTCCATTCATTTGTATGGAAGCAACACTCATTAACTGTGCGTTAACAGACACTGTGTAATACTGAATGCTACACACACACACAATAAATGATGCATTAACTCCATCTGTATGCATGAATGTGTCTGCATCAGTAACTATGCACTAATCTGCTTCTCACTAGACTTAATGGGAGACAGATTTCGGCCCCTATGCAATATGCTGTGAAGACATTTTCCCTGTGCCGGGTATGATTACAGTCCCATTTATTTAAATGGAGCTAAACTCTTCCACAGCACTGGGAATACATCTTCACGGGATATTATAGAAAGGACCATTATTATTAAAACTTAAAAGGTTGGAAAGTGTGGTTATTTCCAAACTACATTTCTGCAGGAAACTTTAACCTTTGAAACTTTCCTCTTTCTTTTGCCAGTAATGATATTCCAAATATTTGGATTGATGGACTCAGGTAAAGATTAAAGTTTTTTTAATGTAATATTTGTATACTTGAAAAAGTATATTCTTTTGTCATATCCTAAAAACAAAACCTGCAGTGAATGCATAAAAAAAGGGAGTTATGTAAAGAATCAGTGCAAAAGGCAGGTTTTATAACACTTCTTTAGGAAATATGCAATTTGAAGATTTTTTTTAACTTTTTTGGTACTTTCCTGTAATCCGGAGCCATTTCCCTTTTATCCTGAGCCATTTCCTGTTATCCGCAGCCATATTCCTGTTATCAGGAAAGTACCCATATTAAATCTACCACCCCCTCCACTCAACTCCCCCTAATGCCTCCCAACCAGTAAAATGCCCGTCCCCACCTCCTCAAACCCTCCTAATACAGAGATAACTGCCACCCTAACACCAGTAACTGCCCCACCCTGCCACCTCCTCATACACAGTGAGGACTGCCCCCTAACCCAGTAACTGCCTCTCCCCACCTCCTCCTAATACACAGTGGCGCAACAACCAACACCAAGGAACAGCATGTCATCATTTAGAGTCATATGTGGCCGAATTCATTTGGAGGCAGCACGTGGGAGGCGAGGATGTCTTTGAGTCACTGTTGAAAGCAATTAAAGGTTTTTGGCCTCCAAAAATGCTTTGTTTTCAATAATAAATAAGTTGTTACTTTGTTTTTAATGAAATAAGTTGTTTTGAATATGGCTCCGGATAACAGGAAATGGCTCTTGATGACAGGAAAGTACCACTTTTTCTTTTATTAAAACACACACACACACACACACACACACACACACACACACACACACACACACACACACACACACACACACACACACACACACACACACACACACACACACACACACACACACACACACACACACACCTAACTCTTAAACGGTTACCTTTATTCCCTTGGAATTAAAGAGTAATAGTCTGCAATCTTGTCCAGCACTAAAGAGGTTACTGAAAATTTTAGGAACGGTTGTATATTTACACTCAAATTTCAAGCACACTGCTGCCCTGAAGGGCTTCCCATCTAATTTCATGAAACAAGTGGGGGTTTCACAGTGTCCTGGCTGCAAAACGGGAGCAAATAATGGCCAGATTTAACATGCCCATGGGCTTAGAACAGGATTCATTTTAATTGGATCTGGCGCTGGTTTCAAAATCAGCCGGCAGCGCTTGATTAATAACCAGATGAAATAGGGAGAGGAACCCATAACCTTTTGGTTGCTACACTTTCCAGGCTGCACCTGAACTAGTGCAATGTACAACATAGAGCAGGCAAACAGAGCAGGCAAACAGAGCAGGCAAACAGAGCAGGCATCTGTCGACTGGGGTATCAAGGGACCACAGGGGGAAACAGATTGTAGGGGCCCATGGCCACAATGTACAACACACGTTATAATACGGGTTATACTAAATACATACATACACAAACAGACACACACAGACACACACATTCACTTGTGCATACATATACTCAAAGACACATAGAAGGACATACACACAGTATACAAACAGAGCAGACTGACTCAGATACACATACACTGATACACACAGAGCAGACTGACTCAGATACACACATACATACACTGATACACACAGAGCAGACTGACTCAGATACACACATACATACACTGATACACACAGAGCAGACTGACTCAGATACACACATACATACACTGATACACACAGAGCAGACTGACACAGATACACACATACATACACTGATACACACAGAGCAGACTGACTCAGATACACACATACATACACTGATACACACAGAGCACACTGACTCAGATACACACACACTGATACACATAGAGCACACTGACTCAAATACACACATACACTGATACACACAGAGCACACTGACTCAGATACACATACATACACTGATACACACAGAGCACACTGACTCCAATACACACACAGAGCACACTGACTCAGATACACACACACATACATACACTGATACACACAGAGCACACTGACTCAGATACACACATACATACACTGATACACACAGAGCAGACTGACTCAGATACACACATACATACGGTATGTATGTGTGTATCTGAGTCAGTCTGCTCTGTGTGTATCAGTGTATGTATGTGTGTATCTGAGTCAGTCTGCTCTGTGTGTATCAGTGTATGTGTGTATCTGAGTCAGTCTGCTCTGTGTGTATCAGTGTATGTGTGTATCGGAGTCAGTCTGCTCTGTGTGTATCAGTGTACAGTATGCATGTGTGTATCTGAGTCAGTCTGAGTATTAAGTATGTATGTGTGTATCTGAGTCAGTCTGAGTATTAGGTATGTATGTGTGTATCTGAGTCAGTCTGAGTATTAGGTATGTATGTGTGTATCTGAGTCAGTCTGAGTATTAGGTATGTATGTGTGTATCTGAGTCAGTCTGTGTATCATGTATGTAACATACCTGATACACAGACTAACTCAGATACACACATACATACACTGATACACACAGAGCAGACTGACTCAGATACACACACAGCAGACGGACTCTCCCCGCAGCCTCCACACAGTCACACAAGATGTAACAGTCTCCCGGTAATTCTCGGAGACTTGGTCAGTCTGGACATTGAGGTCCCACCTGGGATTTCCTCAGCCCGTCCGAGCCTGACTGTGTAATTATTACATACATGCATATCTGCTGCTTTATGCCTGTACTCTCTACATCCCAGCCACGGCTCTGTGCAGGACACTGGCACTTTCTTATGAGAATGCTACTTTTATTGCCCATCCAGCAGTGCAGGGGTTAAAGATGCGATCCCGGCTCCTCTCCTTTAAACACCAATGTAATAATTTTACTGCATGCTAATTCCGTGTCCCCCATTCAGTGTATAGCAAGCAGTGGGGTATAGTTAACATTGCTTTAACATTCATTCAATTCAGCAGATGCATCATCTAATGTGTGTTACTCTGCTTTTCACTACATGGGATTATGTAGAGAAGATGAGATTTAATGGGTTATTGTTTTTTTTCTATAAAAAGGTGCTGGGTATTTTTAAGAGGGTCTATTCTTTTTCAGACCTTTTAAGAGAAAAAAAAGCATGTTTTATTAATAGAATGTCATTAAAAATGTAACAACTTTAATAGACAGAATATTGTATTGTATTGTATGTCTTTATTTATATAGAGAATATTACCTAAGGATTTTTTCCCCCAACAATGGAAAAGTACATTAAAGTTTAAAAAGCACGAGAAAGTAAGGAATTACTGAAAGAATTTCAATTAAACAGACAGCCACAGATTCTATTAAAAACTACCGTATGAAATACAGTTGCCAGTATTTTTGCTGACGCTGCAAAATGTTAAACTTGGCAAACAGCCTTACAGGGTATAATAGGGTATCTACCAAATAAATACTGAATAATTGCACTTACCACTGTGCAGGCTGGTCCCTTTACAGCAATGGAAGAAAAGGACCATGCCAGTTGCAAAAGCTGTGATAAGATCCATGATTTGATATCTTGCTTAGCTATGTTGAGGATGCAACTTGAAATCACAGCTTGTTATAGTCCAGAGAGACAGGGGAGGCAAGGCATTGTGCAGGAATCCCTTCATTGAACAAGCGATGTGATAACTCAGCAGAGGAAAGTGCGGCACATCTGCACCCTGCTGAATAAAGAGAAATCCAAGCCCTCCACAGTGATAATCAATACAAATCTATCAAAGACATTTCTGCGTGGCCAGGATCACTCCCAGCCAAACCAATAGAGGCAGCTGCTCCCTTTTATTGTTTCATTTAAGTAAGAACTTGAAGAGAGTCCCAAAAGCAGAGAGCTGTCAGTTTAATTACTTGAAAGCAATAGCTTCTTAAAACCTTCCTGATGGATTGGTTGTAACAGTTATCAGGAGGCATCCAGTAGCTGAGTGATGTGGTTTAAATCCAGATCTGTGAGATTTCTGCAGTTACCAGTGATATCTGAGTGAGCGCTGCCTGAATGTCTTGCTTTGTAAACCTCAATTTAATCCAATATTTAATCCAATATCCAAAGAGGATGATAACTAGATTATAGAAGGAAAAAACATTGATCCAAAAGTAGATCCCTGACCCTATAATAGGAATTGAACATGTTGATCGTAAAACTTTCAGATGCTATAACAAGAAGACAGCCTCTGCATCCTAACCTGACCACAAGAGAAACTATTAATCCTAAATCCCATAATCCTATAAAATACAGAAAAGATCTTGATACAAACCTATAACAATAAGACAATGTAGCGATCATTAAATGTTCAGAGCCTATAACAAGACACCCTCTGCATCCTATTGCCCTCTGGATCCCAATACTCTATTGATCCTACAGTATATCCCCTAATCCTAAAAATACAGAAATAGTCTTGATTCAAAAAAATCCACCCACCTTACTCCATATCAAGAAGACAACCAATTGATCATTAAATGTTCAGATCCTTTAACAAGAACATAGCATGTTAATCAAAATGCTGATTCTACAATATATTAAGAGTTGATTGTTAAACCTCATTATAGTGTAAGAAAATGACACACACAACTATGTCAGCAGACCTGCATAGAAAGCAAAAATGAGCAGAGCCTTTTAACACTGGAGCATTTTATATTTGACAAATTCCTCTTTGCAAAACTTACTCTGCAAAAATTGCCAAGCTGTATCCTATTTTAAACCTACATGGTGCTTTAGTTGGGTGTTGCAATCCACACCAGATGTGCAGTCAGTCACAAAGAGTGAGACTCGTGTTCTTTCTTGTGTCCCTAAAGTTTGTCACCACTCACCCTCTGTTGATGTAGGTCTTGATTCTGGGCTTGTGCTGTGTGCAGAATCCCACTTCTCACTCACTCACATCCTATTCCCTTTCCAGCCGGGTATATTTAAGAACTGTTTTACTTCCTTTTCCCTTGTTAGAGAGGAGCTGAGTGGAGCGTTAATGTAAGCAAAGCTAAACCTGTGGCTTCTACAGAGACAGAGGAGTGGTACTGTCTGCAACCATACTGTAGATGGGATTCAAGAGCAGTTTATGTAATCAACCCCAGACCTGGGAACATACAACTCTTAATCAGCCAGGTGGAGCCTGTTGATTGCCTGTGTAATTAACCAGCCCACTTCTGGATTTAGAGACAGTTTTTCTCAACAGTCATAAGTCCCTGTTACATACCTCCCCTGTTTGTGGGAAGCTCGGGCTTACCACGGCTAAAGCCCATCCTTCCACTCTCACTCCAGATATCTCTGCGCTCGATTGAGAGTGTATGGAGTACGAAAACCCTCAGGTCCATTGGGATTTGAGCCCTTTCTCCAGGGTATTAGTGTCTCCTCCAGAAGGTGCTTGAGATCAGCACTCCTCAGTCACTCGAGGAGGACTTTTTCCAAATACAGTCTTTCTATGGACCACGTGGTCATGAGATTTCCCCAGCGGTGGGCGATCCTCTCTTTGTAGGCAGACTGTATGGCGACAGTCGCAGAGCGATTGCGCAAATAGCTTTCTCTCGCCATCTTTTCCATGGACTCCATTTTAGCACTAAATGTCCATTCCTTGTAACCCATGCTCAGGTCTTGCAAAGCCTCTGTCAAACCACTCCTGAATTCTGTCTGATGTTCGGAATCTATTTCTACCATCTTAGCCTCATGCCATTTCATTGTACTACTTAAAGACCATTCAAGAATAGCTATTTGAGTTTTCAGCTCTTGAAGCTGTCCTTCTGCACTTCTTTTTCCACACAATACAGTTGCCAGTTCAACTTCTTTGGGATTGAGTGCAATCCCACTCCTAACACCATATGTAAGAGATGTGTGCAGAGGTACGCAATGGAGACCGTTTTAAGGTAAAACTAAAATGAGACTTTATTGCGCATGTTCCTTTAACATGGCACAACACTCAAAATAAACGAAATAAGGCCTACTCCGCTTTGGAGAATATCTACACCTTTTCTCCGTCCTTCTCTAACTGGGTGGGTAGCTAAGCTAGTTACCACCCCCAAACATATATATAGAAATACAACAGTCCAAGAAGAAATTCTTATCTGTTTGTTGTAGCTGTAGGGGAAGGCCTCTCTGCTCTCCTGGGTCAGAACCCTTGTGTGCTATGGCAATGTCTATGTCCAGGTATAGTCTGGTCACCTTGTCTTGCTATCAGCATACAGTTCTTCTGCAGCTTAAGACATCTGTTCCTCTGGTCAGCCCTTGTTGTGGGCTAAGGAAATCCTCCTCCTGTTTCTCAGAACAGGCCTTTTCTAACAGTCTTAATCAACCAGATGGAGTCTGGTTGACTGCCTGTGCAATTAACCAGCCCACTGCTGGGTTAGAGACAGTTTTTATCAACAGGGATAAGTCTCTCTTACAACCCCCAAAACCCTTAACTCTCGGGCAGGCTGGAGGTTAAAATATTGTTGTTCTAAGCATTACCTTCAATTTATTCCCTAGTTATGCATTTCACTGTTAAATCGTTTTTTAATTTACGCACACTTATTTATGTTAAATCCTTTGTGCCTGGACTACTAAATATGGCTGCTCTTTGCAATACTCTAAGACAGGGGTGTCCAACTCTAGTCTTCAAGGGCCACCAACAGGTCAGGTTTTCAGGACACCCCTACTTCAGCACAGGTGAAGCTGTGCTGAAGCAGGGATATCCCTTAATACCCGACCTGTTGTCGGCCCTGGAGGAGTGGAGTTGGCCACTCCTGGTCTAAGAGATGCTGTATAAAGCAGCCAACGTCACAGCATTTTTAGGCCTAGATGCCCTAAGCTGCTTTAGGCAACAAAGTATGATGTGAACATCACGTTAATAAGTAGTGCATCTAGGGCTCAACCATGTAGCCACTAAGGAAAAGAATACTTAGTTGGGCCTCACACTACCTGCACACCCATCCCACTACCTTCACACCACTCGCACCACCTTCACACCCCTCCCACAACCTGCACATCACTCGCACCACCTTCGCACCCCTCCCACTACCTTCACGCAACTTGCTCTACCTTCACACCACTCGCACTACCTTCACACCCCTCGCACAACCTTCACACCCCTCGCACTACCTTCACCCCTTCCACTGCCTTCACACCCCTCACACTACCTTTACACCACGCGCACTACCTTCACACCACTTGCACTACCGTCACAACCCTCCCACTACCTTCACACCACTCGCACTACCTTCACAGCCCTCCCACTACCTTCGCACCACTCGCACTACCTTCGCACCACTCGCACTACCTTCACACCTTTTCCACTGCCTTCACGCCCCCGCGCACCACCTTCACAACCTTCCCACCACTCGCACAACCTTCACACCACTCGCACTACCTTCACACCACTCGCACTACCTTCACACCCCTTCCACTGCCTTCACACCCCTCGCAATACCTTAACACCTCTCGCACTACCTGCACAGCCCTCCCTCTACCTTCACACCACTCGCACTACCTTCACACTACTCGCACTACCTGCACAGCCCTCGCACTACCATTACACCACTCGCACTACCTGCACAGCCCTCGCACTTCCATTACACCACTCGCACTACCTGCACAGCCCTCGCACTACCATTACACCACTCGCACTACCTGCACAGCCCTCCCACTACCTTCACACCCCTCGCACTACCTTTACACCACTCACACTACCTTCACACCTCTTCCACTGTCTTCACACCCCTCGCACTACCTTCACACTCCACCCACTACCTGCACACCCTTCCCACTACATTGACACCCCTCGCACTGCCTTCACACCCCTCACACTGCCTTCAAACCACTCGCCCTGCCTTCACACCCTTCGCACTGCCTTGATAACTTTCGCACTACCTGCACACCCCTAGCACTGCTTTCATACCCCTCTCACTGCCTTCACTCCCCTCCCACTACCTTCCTCCTACCTCACTACCTTCACACCCCTCGCCCTACCTTCCCCCTACCTCACTACCTGCACACCCCTCGCACTTCCTTCACACCCCTCTCACTACCTTCACACCCCTCCCACTACCTTCCCCCACCTCACTACCTTCACACCCCTCGCCCTACCTACGCCCCCCACACCTCACAACCTGCACACCCCTCGCACTTCCTTCACACGTTGACCACTGCTTTTGCTTTCCATTCTGTGTGTTGGAGAAGGAGTCATGCATCTAATTTCCGGAGGACTTTCCAGTTGTTTTATTCTTCCAAAACATTTGACGTAAAAGGAAATCCTGTTTAGGAAGCTTCTTCTCGTTTAACGGAAGTTAAGGAAAAAATAATATTTAAAGAGGAAATGTCAACTGTAAGAGGTAGGGTATCATAGAGATGGTATTTACAGCACAATATAGTATATGTGAAATAACAAAGAGAATAGAGGCTGAAACATTACTACTGTCACATTTGGGGTATGCATAATGCATTCTGACTTTTGAGGTCGAGATTTCTGATTTTTTTTTCTAGTGTTTGTCTATACACTTAATAGAATTAAATGTTTGATTACATTTTTGATTTGATGTTGCTGTATATTTTGGATTACTTCCCTTTTTGTATCAAATACACTAGATTGTGTTGGAAATATAAACTTTATGATATATTTCCAATTGGTGTATTTTTTTTGGAGCCTGCCTTTATTTGGGGCACAATTACTAGTGTTCCTAGTGTTTTCCCCCAACTTCATACTGATGTATGTATGTATGTATGTATGTACAGTATGTATATCTTTATTTATATAGCGCCCACAGCTGTACTTTACAAGAGAGACAACACGGTACAGGTACGATTATAATACAATAAGTGCAACAAATAAGATCAGACTATAGGAAAATAAATCCCTGGCCGAGAACTTACAATCTAAGTGCTATGATGGGAAATTCACAGAGAGAACAGGTGAGGGAATAAGTGCAGTTGATGGCAGTCATTGGTAGGAGTGACTGTGTGTGTGGGACAGTAGCCATGAGTCCAGGCTAATGGAGCTTTTCATTTATCTACAAGTGCTGTTTGTAATCACTCACTCTATGTAAACTTTAACCATTAGGGCTCCCATGATGTAGCTACCTACCACGTCATAAGGTCTGGCACTATTGGGGCCCCATGATGCAGTAGCTACGTCACATGCTATTTCCTCATAGATCATGTGCTGCACTCTCGAGGAGCACTCACGTGATCATGAAGTGCCGCAGCCTCTCCAGCACTCAAAGGGTTAAGGGGGAAACTTGATTGTTTAATACAATCTGGCATTGCTATAGAACTGGTGCCAAGATGCGTAGATGGAAAAGCAGTTATTTACCTGAAGCTTTTCAGTGCTGCAAGGCGCTGTAATGCATTGCTTTATAGAGATGTGTGAACTTTTTCGCACGCGCTAGTGCAGTTTGCAAACTTTAACCTTTTTCGTTCGGGGAAAAAATAGTTTGCGTCAATCCATAAGTTTGCTTAATGCCAAGTCTTAATATAGGGAGCGGTTATAGAAGCAGTTAGGGGAGGAGCTATAGGGAGCGATTATAGGAGCAGTTAGAGGAGGAGCTATAGGGAGCGAGTATAGGAGCAGTTAGGGGAGGAGTTATAGGGAGTGGTTATAGGAGCAATTAGGGGAGGAGTTATAGGGAGCGGTTATAGGAGCAGTTAGAGGAGGAGTTATAGTGAGCGGTTATAGGAGCAGTTATAGGGTGACAGAGCCCTGGACTTGTAAGAAAGGGGCGGCATATAAGGCCCCCTCCCTTTAAGGTGCTATGATGTCAGGCCAGGGGTTGAGAAAGGGGTACTTAAGGTGAGGAGGAGGGCTCCTAGCTTCCTCTTTCTTCTAAGATCTACTGGAGTGAAGTCACATTTTCAAGGTTCCTGATTCCTGGTATCCTGATCTGGAGAGATGGCTGCTCAATGAGGAGGGAGGAAGACATGTTAGGAGGGCCCTGCAGAGATGATAGTGGTCGGCATTGGAGAAGCATGGATGAGGGAGCGGCAGGAGGAGGTGCGGCGTGAGTTATAGGAGCAGTTAGGGGAAGTTATAAGGAGCGGTTATAGGAGCAGTTAAGGGAGGAGTTATAGGGAGCGGTTATAGGAGCAGTTAGGGGAGGAGTTATAGGAGCAGTTATAGGAGTAGTTATAGGAGGAGTTATATAGAGCGGTTATATGAGCAGTTAGGGGGGGAGTTATAGGAGCAGTTAGGGGAGGAGTTGTAGGGAGCGGTTATAGGAGCAGTTAGGGAAGGAGTTATAGGGAGCAGTTAGGGGAGGAGTTATAGGGAGCGGTTATAGGAGCAGTTAGGGGAGGAGTTATAGGGAGTGGTTAGGGGAGGAGTTATAGGAGCAGTTAGGGGAGGAGTTGTAGGGAGCGGTTATAGGAGCAGTTAGGGAAGGCGTTATAGGAGCAGTTAGGGGAGGAGTTATAGGGAGCAGTTAGGGGAGGAGTTATAGGGAGCGGTTATAGGAGCAGTTAGGGGAGGAGTTATAGGGAGCGGTTAGGGGAGGAGTTATAGGAGCAGTTAGGGGAGGAGTTATAGGGAGCGGTTATAGGGGCAGTTAGGGGAGGAGTTATAGGAGCAGTTAGGGGAGGAGTTATAGGGAGTGGTTATAGGAGCAGTTAGGGGAGAATTGTTTAACGAAAAATTCCTCTAAATAGAGATAAAATACTAACTAAAAAGGAGAAGATAACCAATTAAAATGTCCAGGTATTTGATAATTTTATCCTCTGTGCCAGAGAGCTTATTATCATCACATGTAAGAAACCAAAATAACAAGCTAAATTAATTTAACAACAGTTGGAGACTGAGATGAGAAACAAATTCAGAATGTGATGGAGCAAAATTTCTTAGACTTTATCCATAAAAAGGAACAGGGATTTTCTCATAAATAAATATGAAACTTCATGTTGGTAACACTAGATTTGCAGCATACGTAATTAGCATAAATGACCTCCCTAAGTCTGTCGAAAGCATAAAACTTCAGGGCACTAAAGTCATACTACTGCACATGTACAGTATGCATGGAAATACCTACCACATACCTCTATGATGTCACAGCTGACCAGGTATATCAAGCAGCAGCATCTGGCTCAGCTGTTCACTTCAGCAGATACATTCTCTTAGGTAAGTGCCTTATACCTACCTCTCTGATAGGGACTTGTGCCTGAGATACACTATCAGTGTAGGGATATACAATCCCCACCCTGTATCTCAGATGATCTTCAACAATTAACTTTACCTGCTATACCTTCACAGGAAGTACAGTATTTGAAAAGATGTATCTTAATTAAGATGTTGTTTGTAACTATGGACAATATAAGTGTATGGGGGCTCTTTATTAAAGGATTTCAGCACCACAACTTGTGCAAAACACATTTACACATGTGTTGTGTACCCAACAATTACTTCATTCCTACTGCTGACTGACTGGAGATTTGAATTGCAGAGAGCGTAGGTGTTGGAAATATAGACTTTGTGTGCAGCTTGTAATATATTTAATGGGACCAGCCGTTCATCATAATGTAGATACTGTAATGCGTTTATGATATTTGGAAAAAATAAGAATCTTTAATAATATAGAGTCCCCACACCAGCTCATTCCATGAGTGATATCATAGAGCCCATCAGTGACATCAGCACTGAGGAGGGGATAACAGACACTCTCTTGCAAACAGTACATACTGTAGGTAAGTATCTTGTGCTATGCATTGCATTATATACCCCTGGTGGAGCGATGTTATAGAATTCGGCACTGACATCAGCTCTGAGGAGGCAAGCCATAATACAGTACACACTCTTTCAGTAAGTGTTTGGGTGTCTATCGCACATGCTTAATGAGGCCCCCAAACTGCACCTCAGTGTGTGCAGGCAGCATGGGTGGTAAAGCTGTCACTTACTGTGCGGGATTTCAAAGTCACGCCCCACAATGCCTTGGTGCTGTGGATACAAAGCATTGCGGGGAGCGACTTTTGGACAGCTATATCACTGCCTGGGATCGGGCAGTTACTTTTTTATTGTTGTTGGCGAAGCCCTTTGAGAAGCCTCACGAACCCCCCTGTTGGGAATCACTGCATTTCCATATCTATGACGGATGTTTATATTGGCTTTATTAAATGTATCACAATCTGCAAACTAAGCAGTCTACATTTTTCCTAGAGCAACACTCTCTGCTCTGCAAATGTACAGAGAGCAGGAGGGATTAACTTAATATTTTGTATACAATACATGTAAAAAGGAAAGAAATATTGCCTTTACGGCTACATCATCACTTTTAAAATCCGCACAGCCTTCTGTGCTTTTAAAACATTATGAAACAAAATATTTTTTTCCCATATTTTTTCTAAGTCCCAAGGTAGAATGAAAAAAAATGCTTAGGTTCATTCTCAGAGCTGTATCTCATTACATTCTTGAAATCCGAACTTAGGTTTCATATAAACCCTCGCAACCTTATATACAGTATTGTTGAGTACCCCCAGAACCCATATACCAGGTTCTGGGTGATCAGGCATTAACTGGGCATCCCATCCTTATACTAGGGACACCTTTACCGTTTCAGGGATACCACACATTCCTATGCCCCATTTACCTTTCTGGTCTGTGCTGAAGCAGGGAGTCCTAGCGGTGAGTCCCGCAAGCGTTTTCAAGGGGAGATTTTGCCAGAGCAATGTGTCTCAATGTATCCGAGAATCCGACCTAATTCCCGGGTACATTTTTGGGGTATCCAGCAACTCTGGAACCCCCGCTACCTAGACACATTCTGACAAAACTTTCTCTGTAAACCCCCCTTTAAACTCTTAGCCTAGCAATCTCTGCATGCTGGCACATCCTGGAAAGGTAAAACACAGAAAATTCTTTATTGTCGCACAATTACCTACATTGCAGGAATAACAACAGGTTCAAGAGCTGACTCTCTAAAACCCCAAATATGGATCAGAGGTAACCAGATGGGCATAATACCTTTATTGATGGCCTGGTTACCCCCTCACCACCACAAGTAGTTAACACAGAGATTTAACATTACGTTTAGTTAGCTAAAGGTGACGTTACTCACACCAGACCCTGTGGATAAGTGTAAGACAACAGTTTAATTTAATTTAGCTATCATATTATTTAAAGGGTTCATTTCCACTCCGGACTTGTCTTTTTTTTACTTTAATTAAACACCTTTTCAGAGCCTGGGTGGCAGTAATGCCAGCTTTTGGTAAGACAGGCGTGTAACGCCAGGTTATTAGAAGCTAACGCAAGGTAGTGCTAATGTAACATGGGGTTAAGCCTGTGCTATTGTGATCACTAACAGCCGTTGTTTTTGCACATATTTAGCTTTGCGGATACCAATTAAAGTCACGTTATGTGGCTAATGTAATGGCACCCTCTGGCTCTGCCCCATGGTACTTTGAATTTCAGGATGTGCATACTAAATAACACTTTAATGAGATTGCCCTGTTTTGCACACAGCCCCTAAGACAATAAGATATTTAAGGTCTGATAACATAACATATCGCGATATAATGCAGAATATCAGTTTTTATAAGATTCAATGGCACTGAGAATGCAGAATATCACTGCATATTCCACCATGATGTGCCAGTGAGAGCAATAACCTTTGCTATACCTGTATTGTTTTGTTAAATTTGGCTATACATAGTGCTGTATGGAGTGGTTATGTGAGAAATACCTTATACTTTCGCTCTTCCGTCTGTTACTGTGCACCTCACGTGTTGAACAACCTCCCAGAGACTCTCAAACCCGCCTCCAGTTTAAGTTCTTGCAAGATTCCAGATGTCTCCCATTTTAATCTTGTCTGTAACTGTCAATACAATTCTAATTATATATTATTTCTAACTGTCCATAAAATGTCTGGAAATTGAATGTATAACCTCTGTTCATTTAATGTAACAATGTATTGCTATCATAACTCTGTGCCCAGGACATACTTGCAAACGAGAGGTAACTCAATGTGTTACTTCCTGGTAAAACATTGAATAATATAAATAATAAATAATTTATGTTTTCGTTGTAGATTGACAAGATGAAGCTAACCAATATGGTAAGTTTTTTTTTGGTAACATGATCATTCTTGTGCAATGCTTCTGCTGTAGACGACGGTGTATGCTTAGTAACCGCAGAAGTGGTCAGGAGCTACTTCTACGATGGATTTGAACTAAATCCAATCCAGGACAGTATTGAATTACATTGACAGTAAAAAATTGCAATGATCTTGAGCAACCAGGAGGTCTCCGGACATCGGGGAACCACCACAAATGAGCTTAAGGGTCCCCCAAGTTCAAGTAGTCTAGAAAAGGAAAAAATTATCTGGGGCGGGGTTGCTGCTTGAAAATTGCCTATGAAGTTCAGTTTTTTATGAATTAAATGATTTTTTAAATACAATGTTTTCTTATGTACGAGCGCTGGAACTTTTGTTGTTGTTGCAGTATACAGCGCGTATTTGGTTTGTTGGACCTTGGACCTTTTCTTTGTTATATGAGGTGTTCCGTTTAACAGTCCAAATATTTGCCAATGAATGATGAAGCGCTAATAGATATGGAGACCCAATACTCTCATCCTTATGTCATACAATACCTGTGATAACTACTCTGCTGCACATTGCTTTATCTCTATATTAACTGAAATATTAATGTTAAACTAACTGTACCATTATTTCCTTAAAGATGAAACGTATGGAGTTGACAGAGGCAGGTAAGTCTTTGTTCTAATCAATGCAAAATGTAGGTTTTCACTCGGAAGGGGATCTGTCCCATTTTGACCCACCAAGCAACGTGGGAACGACAGATATACTTAGTTGGGAAAGAGCAATAATTGGGTTAAAAGCTTGGAGTACAGTAACTGGGGCAGAATTATTTAATAAAAGTATAGTAAAGGGGACAGTTGTAAAAGTTATTAACAACTGACAACGTCTTCCTTTTGTTTTGCAGTAGTACGTGCCGAGACAAGGAGGTGAGTCAATGTCCTTCCAGGCTTCTTCTGGTAGGTTGGTTGCAGAGGACAGTGGGGACTATGCATTAAACTCTGATATATCCCATGCTAGGTCACCCGAACATGTCATGAAATTACAGATGCAGCCACGAGTATCCGAACACTTGCCTTGGAAAATCTGGTGCAATCTCCCAGTAATGCTGCAACATTTCTGTGACATTTCTGCAGACAGACTAATGGCCCATCGGATTAACACAGCGGGGGTCCCTGGCAGTCCCGTTCAAACTGAATCAAACTGAATGTGACTGCCAGGGAGCCCCAATGGGCCATTAGTCTGTATGCAGAAAAGTCACAGAAATGTTGGAGCAATACTGGGAGATTGCCCCACATTATCCCAGGCAAGTGTTCGGATACTCGTGGCTGCATCTGTACAAGCAATAAAAATCAGCCGTTTTTGCTGTATTCATTAAGAATTACCTATGCATAAAAATGGCATGGTTAGACATATAATTTGCTGCAATACAGCAGGGAGGCAGGCAAAAAAAAATCTCTATCTTTCCCTCTCTTGCAAAAAAGCCCTATTTTGCCTACTTGAGAAGGTGCAAGATTTCTGGTTGTGACTTTCTGGGCAATATGCAAACTCGCACCGTAATGAGTAGACTAGTGCTTCTCAACCTGGGTGCCGTGGGTTCCTGGTGTGCTCCGACCCTCTGCCAAGGGTGCTGCAGCCCCTGGGGGAAGCAGTCTGCCATCTGTTAAGAGGGCGCATCCCTTGCTGTCTGGAGATTGAGATGCCGCGATCTGTCTCTACAGTTTCTCCTCTCTGAGTCCGTCTATAGAGAGGAAAGGTGATCACAGCTCCAGCCAGAGCAGGACGATCTCGCTGAGCAGTTGACATGTTTTAGGTGTGTGGGACGGAAGAGGGGAAGGGGGCTTTGTTTGGGGTGAGAGTCTGATGGCTTTTTGTGGGGAGGGGGAAGGTGTGCGGTTTGACTAAGAGAAGGGGAGGTGGATGGTGTCTGTGTATGAAGAGAGGTGCCGCGTGTGTCTGAGAAGGGGGTAAGTGTGGTGTGTGGGGCGAAGTGAATGGGGTGTGTAAGTGTATGGAGTATGAGTAAAGTAGGGTGAACATCGAGTGTGTGATAGAGAAAGGGGATGAGTGTGCTCTGCAAGAAGGGGGAGGGGTACATTTGGACGGTGTTGAGAATAAGGGCGAGTTTGAAATGTGAGAAAGTGGGTGAAGTGTAAGAAGGGGAGGAGTGTTGAGGTTTTGTGCATGTGAGGAGGGTGAGTGAGTGTGGTATGTGTGAGCGAGAAGGAGTCAGGTCTGATGAGCAGGAGTGCCCCGAGGTTTTAAAAAGCCTCTTAGGGTGCCTGTGCTCAAAAAAGGTTGAGAACCACTGTAATAGAACAGTTCTCGCACAGCTTAGACGTGATAAGGTTTTAATGACTATGACTTGATACAAATTTGTGCAAATATGCCCTTATTGCTATTTAATGCACAGGGCCCAATGCCAAAAGCTACCAGTTTCATATTCCTCCAATGACTATAGTGATATAAGTAAGAAAAAAGGGTTGGGAAAAGGGCCGACGATACATAGGAAATTAGAAATCTTCAGTAGATAACCCTGGCGGCATTTAGTAAATAGAAGCTATTTCATTTGTTGTGTGAGTTCTTTGACTTCTCTGGAATGTGTTTGTTACAGGAGAGACATGGAAGAGTTGGAGGCTTTTTTGACGGAATTGAGGACTTCCGTAATTATCTTGGTAAATGGGGTTTTATTTAGGAGCCACCTTACAGTACATACTATGAGAGATGAATGAAACACTCACACACAGTTGCATCGGAGGTAAAATTAGGCTCTTGAAAAGGTTTTTGAGATAAGAGACTTTGCCAAAAACAACCAAATGTTAATATCTTACACAGAGAGCAAGGTAGGGTTTGTATTTGCCATGGTAGGTGAAAATGTATAAGTTCTTCAAATATTTTCATAAGAACTCAAAGGCTTTTTTGGTTTTGGTTTTTGCAAATCCCCAGTTTTGCCTTTTTGCTAAATTCTTATAATATTCAAATAAACTTTTGCAAACCAAAAACTGTAACACATTTGCACATCTCTACAATCAACACTGTGTTGTAATTCAGGGTGTCCAAGCGGAGTCCTATCAACAGGCTAGGTTTTCAATATATGCTCTAATGACTGCGTATGTAACCAATTCAAACAATTAAATCTAATTATCACTATGGCAACTTGATAGATTTGTATTGCCCTGAAACGCCTGCCCTTTGGTGGCTCTAAGGACTGAACTTGGACTACTACATTATGTGCAATCTCGTCAAGGACCATGAGCATCAATTATTGTTCACATCCACTGAGGCCTTGGGCCTTTTCAATATTACAGTAGGGCTATTGTGAAACCTTTCGTTGCCCAGGGCAGGATATGAATTTGGCATGTCCCTTAGCTCGCAATTGTTTTAAAGACATAGGGGCCTATGCAGAGAACTACGAGAATGGCCATTCGCCATACTTTAAACTCTCCATGTTTTTGGCGGATTCCCCTCGCAGTATGCAGGAAGGTGCGCATATCTGTGAGAGGAATCCGGCAGAGAGATGGCGAGCCCTGGCGAGAAGGGCTCCGCTGGTGAGATGTCAGCAGAGAGCGATATCCGCCTCTCTCTGCACAAATCTCGTCTGGAAAAAAAAAATGTGTACATAACAATTTGATTACTATTGCAGATGTGCAGGGGGTCTCCGGAGATGAACCGCATTGGTTTTATGTCCGGGACCCCCTGCTTCCCGAGATACAGGCCCCGTTATGAGGTGCCGGTATCTCCTATGCATTGAGACAGCCCGATCACGTGACGCGGGACATTTCCATTCATAGGAGATACTGGCACCTCATAAAGGTGCCTGTATCTCGGGAAGCAGGGGGTCCCCGGACATAAAACCAAAACGGTTCATGTCCGGAGACCCTCTGCACATGTACACTAATAATAAAAATACAGTAATGCTGCTTCATTACCTTAGCGGCTATCCGTTAAGGCAATGAAGGGGTTAAGTCACAGTAGCATGTTTATTGGGGACAATGGCCCCCAATAAACATTGCTATACACAACACAATCAGGCTCTGTGCCCCCAACAACACCTAAACCCCCCATTTATACATAAACCATAGTAATTTTTTTAGGCACAGGAATGGTACTATAGCCTGGCGGTGGCCCTCGGGTGTTGCCTGCAGTATCAAGTCTGTGGCCCAAAAAAATTATTACAAAACACATAAATACTTTAACATTAATACACCCCACCCCACTACCCACCCCTGTGAGGCATAACCACCATCACCCCCAACACACCGGGAGGCCTACCCTCCGTCCCTTGGGGACAATACCCCCTACCCCCAATACCCACATTCAAAACAATACACACACCCGCAAGAAACATAACAATTTTTAATAAACTATACATCACCCACAACATATAGCAAATACATTGTGGTGTTACTTAACCCCTTAATACCAATAACGGTTAATAAGCGGTAAAGTAATTAATGGGTTAAGCCACCCTGCACCCATTCATTTGTAGAGTGGCTTCATCATTCTCATATATATATATATATATATAATTTTACATATATCTTTATAAATGTATGAAAAATATAAGTTTGATTAAGCAACCTACAAAGAAATGGGAAAGGATATGCATGCAGCTATGACGTCATTTAAAGGAAATGAAGCCAGCCAATCAGAATAGCTGTGCTTCATTTCCCTTTAACACGACGTCAACAAAAAAAACTGTGCCCCGTCACATGGGACTACAGCCAATGAGATCGTGGAAACTAAATCAATGTTGGTTTTGTTGACGTCATGTTAAAGGGAAAATGAAGCACAGCCATTCTGATTAGCTGGCTTCATTTCTTTTAAATGACGTCATAATTTGTGTTAGCCATATCCAAAATCTCATGCTTTCACGGACCAATCAGGACCGTGAGAACCATTTGATGCAAAATGTGACGTCATAGGCCTATAAAAGCCTATGTCGTCTCATTTTCCAGCTTGACGCCGTGGGGAGAGGACCTCCCCTCAGAAGAAGATGGACCTGCGTCACAGAAGAAGAAGCCAGAAGACCCCACAGACGGGGAAGAAGACCCAGAAAAGAAGACCACAGACGGTATGGATTATAAAGACAAGAAAGAAGACACCACATTGGATTACAAAGGTTTATTATTTTATGGGTTGCTGGTTCCTGTCTTTGGATGTGTTGCAGACATAGCGGTTTTCCCTCAAGTCGGTCATTGGTAATCTAATGGTAAGTAAAGTCAAGAAATTTATTTTATTTAATTTGTAATGTTGTTTTTTGTTTTTTTCTCACAAGTCGGATTTTTTTTTTTTAATGTTCTATTCATGCCCATGTATGTATATATATATATATCCCTCTTGAGTTATATACATACATGTTTATTAAAGGGTTGTTTTTCAAATGTATATTGCATTTTTTCATGTCTTCTACAAGTCTTTTCCCTGTTTGCTTACTATTTTGTGTGTGCAGTGTAATGTAGAATTACTTCTTTCATTTCAGATGATTATGATTGCATGGGTATATGTTGGGACCCTGCCTAAATTGTTTAATGTGGCTTATTTGGTGCATTTAGATTGTTTATGATCGTGTTAGTTAGGAATAAATTTGTTTTTGCACTGGTTTTGTGTTTGTCTACCAATCTTGAATAGGGATTTTTGTTTAGATTTGCTTGTAATGTATTTCGGATGGCATTAATTGTGTGTTGTTAATTTATTATTGTCGACTTGCTTTGTTTATATAGAATGTTTACTTTCAAGCGTGTATTTGTTTTGGAACATTGATTGCAATTGTGTACATGATGTAAATATTATTTGCTTCATGTACACATTGTTCAATAGTAAGTTTTATACCAATTTACTCTTTACTGCTTTGGATAGGTGCTTGCTTTATTCTCTTATGAGATGTGTTTTTATTTTCATTTGGCTTTGTTTATAATTTGGCAATGATGTTGTCAATTGCAGATCGGATGTTTTAAATAGCTTCATGCATATCCTTTCTCATTTCTTTGTAGGTTGCTTAATCATACTTATATTTTACATACATTTATAAAGATAGATGTAAAATAATATATATATATATGTAAAATAATATATATATATATATATATATATATATATATATATATATATATATATATATATATATATAAAAAGTAGATTTTACCAGATTGGAGTCCGGAAAAAACGAGACAGCACACAGTCCAGTAGTTCCAATGAAGTTGTATTCAAAGTAACATGGCACCACCTCCAACGTTTCGGTCCACTCAACGTGACCTTCCTCAGGGACGTGCAATAAGTGAATGCTAATCCACCACCTTATATACCTAAACAAATCAAAATTAAAATGAACTCACCCGTGCAGGGGCAACATTGCCCGCGAAACCGCGCCGCTGTGACACGCATGCAAATGCTGGAACGCATCGCCATCTTGGATTTACTAATATGAAATGTCCTATTGAACTACGGTGGCCTCAATGGTCCACCCGTAGGTACAATCGCGCATGCGCGGACTCCTCATGCCGTGACCCGCAGTGTACTGCTGGAACGCATCGCCATGTTGTATCCAGTGGTGTTACATCTTTAACCTAGCTACGGTGGCCCGAATGGTGCATATGGCCACTATAGTGGCGGTTCGCGCATGCGCGAAGCTCCCCTGGCGACTCAGTAAGCAAAATGAGATGTAACGCAGGATCTTTACTATCCTTAAGCTTTCCCCACTATGTGCATGAAAGCGCCCACACACAGACACAACCTCAAGGACATGTATGAGGTTCTGGTATAATAAATGCCCAAACACTATAACGAAGGGCACCTAACAAATGGGACCGTTTGAGGAAGCTCAGATATATAGGCACAATAAAGCATGTTATGATGTGTGTTGTTATTTGCTTAAAAAATACTCAAAAGGACCTGTTCCAGTATGAAAACGCATGGCACACACAGCAAACATACATAAACCAATTAACCAACAAACATGTGAAACGCTGTGTGCATCACTGTAAGATATATTGTTATCAATGTCCCACTATAATAAATACTATAACTACAATGACTAATAGAGTCTAAAATCGAAAACAAGATACCATGTATGGTCAAACCAATCTCTTCTAAATTAGAGGGACCAGTGGACTTATAGCATATATGACTAATGAGACAGTGGTGGTTTAGCATTCACTTATTGCACGTCCCTGAGGAAGGTCACGTTGAGTGGACCGAAACGTTGGAGGTGGTGCCATGTTACTTTGAATACAACTTCATTGGAACTACTGGACTGTGTGCTGTCTCGTTTTTTCCGGACTCCAATCTGGTAAAATCTACTTTTTACATGTGCATATGGGGCTAGCATCAGCATCTTACTTATGTTTACAGTGTGCCAACTGAGATGATTTTTTCATGTGTAACTATATGAGTTGGGCACCTGCCAGCAAAAGGATACCAAGTACCCTGCGAGGGGTTAAAGTTTGTGGTCCATGGCGTTTTTGGCCTATTCCGTGGATGTTTTACGTGTAACAGCCTTATCATAAATGAATGTTGGTTTTATCCACGTAAGGAAATAACATGGAGGAGTTTGCAGATACGTTTGGGTTTTTTTCGGCCATCTCTGAATCAGCTAGCTTTAGCGAGGCTGAGATTTCCAGCATCCGTTACACGGAGTCCTTTGAATCTGTTTTGGGACCTGAAAGAGCGAGTGACGTGTACAATGACCTGATTAAATTAAAAAAGAGGGAAGTTGATTACTACCTGCACGGTGTGACACTGTCACATTATCACAAAGAAAAATTGCTACCCCGTGGGTTTAGAATAAAAAACCAGCCCACTATAGGGAGAACAGATCCAGAGTTCTGTAGAAGATGGATTGCAATATTAAATAAATGTGCATTTGACTTGATCATCCTTGTAATCGATCAATCAAGTAAGGAAATCATTAAGATTAAAAAAGAGATAGACACCATTTACTCCAAACATGGAACAACTTTAGAGACTGACACTTCAACAAATTGGACGGACAAAATACAGTCCTCCATTGACACATACAGAAACAATCTCATTAAATATAAGAGAGAGAAACTCAAAATTGTTGAATCAGATTACAAGGATCGTAAGGTATACAGATAGTTGCTGGGGCTAAGTGATCCACCCACAGGTGTGCAAGGTCAGCAGAGGGGCCAGTCCCGCCGAAGACGGGGGGGGTACAGAAAGCCTGGGTATAACACCAGTGATACGGACTTCTCAGACGCCGCGGACACTGTCAGTGACAACATGTCTGCAGAACCTTCTTTTTTAGGACAAGGCCCGGATGGGAGAGCCAAACCGCCTATAGGAGTCGGAGATGCCGGAGGAAAATCAGGCGAGGAGGCCGAAAGACGACGATATCCGGAGCGCCACCCAAACAGGGGGAGAGGTCCAAAACAACAACCCAGGAAACGGTAATTTTTAATCTTTCCAAACACACCCTCTCGTCGGCGGAGTTAAATGTTTTACACAAAGGTCTTGGCTTCGTGCCAACGTATAAGCAAGACCCATTCAAGTGGGAAGTGGACCTCTTTAAATTGAATAGACACCTTAAACTCAAGGACTTCTTTTCAAAATCAGAAGCCAATCAAGCACCTGAATACACAAGATCCCATTTCAAGCCACGCAGTACGTTTGATCCACAGGTGTCTAATCCCAGTATTGCAACATTTATGAACCTTCTAGGTAAAGCTACAAGAAGCAAGATTAAGACGCAGAAAACCAGCTTCTTCAATTTGACGAATGAAGAAAGACTGGCGGTCAAGTCCCTAAGAAACAACAAGAGTATCATCATCCGGGCCGCCGACAAAGGCGGTGGAATCGTCATTTTGGACTATCTTTACTACAGAGAAGAGGTGTTGCGCCAACTGGGAGACACTGAAACGTACAAACAGTTGGGCAAAGATCCCACTGTGGCGTACAAAGGGGAAATCGATGCCATAATACAAATGGGCATATCCAATGGATGGATCTCGGAAGATACCGGCGGTTTCCTTACCCAGCAGCACCCTAGAATACCTGTCATGTATACGATCCCCAAGATTCACAAGTCTACAACACACCCACCGGGTCGACCAATCATCTCGGCTCGAACATCACTATGCCATCCGATTTCGCAATACGTGGATTTTTATTTACAACCGTTGGTGGCGGGCATGGCTACGTTTGTCAAGGACACGTCTAGCATTTAACCCATCTGGGTGCATATTGGCTACCCTCGATGTAGCAAGTCTTTATACGAACATTCCGCACAAAGAGGGGTTGGAGGCTATCAGGAGAAAGTTGATAACAAGCACTTTGCAGACAGGACCTCCGTCTGAATTTTTACTACTCCTGATAGAAGTCATCCTAAACAAAAATTTCTTTAGGTTTGAAAATTCATATTATCTCCAACTCAGTGGGACAGCCATGGGCTCAAACATGGCCCCATCATATGCGAACCTTTACATGGACATGTATGAGCAAACCCACATCTTATGCGATGCGCCCAATGCACACTACATCAGAAAGTTTTTACGCTACATTGACGATATTTTTATTGTTTGGAGTGGCTCTACTGTGGAATTACAGGACTTTGTGAACCGTCTTAACGATATTCCATCAAAGATACGTTTTACGCTGTGTTACAGTGAACTTGAAATTCCATTCTTGGATACGATGGTATACAAAGCAGGCGACAAATTGGCCACTAGGCTATTTCAAAAAATAACTGACAAGAACACACTGCTCTATGCCACAAGCCACCACCCGGCCCCGTTGAAAAAGGGGCTTCCGTTTTCACAGCTAATACGAGTGAAGCGAATCACTAGTGATCACAATCAGTTGGAACCTGCTCTTATCAACATGGCTAACAGGTTCCTAGAGCGTGGTTATAGTCCGGTCGACGTTAAAGATGCACTGGATCGTGTGATCCGGTTGGACAATGTAGATTGTACTAACACCGAACTGGGAGAGCAAACAAATAGCTCAAGATTCAATGTTATAAGCACATTCAGCACTGCGTCCCCATGCATACAACGTGGCATTAGAGATAATTGGCATGTCTTAGCTAATGATGACAAAATAGGTAAATTCTTTCGTGAACCCCCCTTGTTTTGTTTTCGCCGTGGTCCGTCTATTGGGGACATGATCACGCAAGCAGATCCAGCTGAAAAATATGGCAAGGACAAAACTTGGTTAACCCAAAAACCTGGGGCCTACAGGTGTAAGGGTTGCACGAACTGCCAATATATGCAGGTGGGGTCTTTCTATTGCCATCCACACAATGGGACCAAAATCAAAATTCACCAAAATCTGAATTTGTTATATATTTGATTAAATGTCACTGTGGTTTACTTTATATTGGGAAGTGCGAATGCTTAAAGAACGCATAGCCATCCATCGTTCAACAATTCGTAAAGCATTATCCACAGACGCCAAGGATTTGGAGTTCAAATGTCTCCCTGTTGCCAAACATTTCAGGGACTTTAAATATTCATTGGCAACGTTTAGGTGCATGCCAATCTCACAGATCCGAGCGCCTGCACGAGGGGGTGATAGAAACAGACTTTTGTTGCAAAGCGAAGCGAGACACATCTTTGAATTAAAAACAGTGGCCCCTTTTGGCTTAAACGAAGATTTTTCGCTAGGATGTTTCTTATGAATGAAATCAGGACTATGATATTTTGTGTTGCTGAACAATTGTTTACTGCTGTGTGGTTGTGCGCTTTTGCTTGTTAATGTTCCTTTTGTAATATTTCTGCATTACGTCTTCATGTGTTATTTCCATATGTGCCCTTGTATTGTTATTTTCACTTTATCACTCTATGGTTTTGGTGTGTGCATCAAGATTGTTCATGATGTCCCGCTTCGAGATCGTAGATACTACATGTTGTATTTGAGACTGTAAAACATCTGACATATCGTTTAAATATGCCTTGTCGGTCACAAGTTGTCTTTAGGACAGAGTTTGACCACGGAGTACAGTATGTATATTGGCTCCGGATGGACACACTCTTGCCCATCACAAGTTGTCTCATTAGTCATATATGCTATAAGTCCACTGGTCCCTATAATTTAGAAGAGATTGGTTTGACCATACATGGTATCTTGTTTTCGATTTTAGACTCTATTAGTCATTGTAGTTATAGTATTTATTATAGTGGGACATTGATAACAATATATCTTACAGTGATGCACACAGCGTTTCACATGTTTGTTGGTTAATTGGTTTATGTATGTTTGCTGTGTGTGCCATGCGTTCCCATACTGGAACAGGTCCTTTTGAGTATTTTTTAAGCAAATAACAACACACATCATAACATGCTTTATTGTGCCTATATATCTGAGCTTCCTTAAACGGTCCCATTTGTTAGGTGCCCTTCGTTATAGTGTTTGGGCATTTATTATACCAGAACCTCATACATGTCCTTGAGGTTGTGTCTGTGTGTGGGCGCTTTCATGCACATAGTGGGGAAAGCTTAAGGATAGTAAAGATCCTGCGTTACATCGCATTTTGCTTACTGAGTCGCCAGGGGAGCTTCGCGCATGCGCGAACCGCCACTATAGTGGCCATATGCACCATTCGGGCCACCGTAGCTAGGTTAAAGATGTAACACCACTGGATACAACATGGCGATGCGTTCCAGCAGTACACTGCGGGTCACGGCATGAGGAGTCCGCGCATGCGCGATTGTACCTACGGGTGGACCATTGAGGCCACCGTAGTTCAATAGGACGTTTCATATTAGTAAATCCAAGATGGCGATGCGTTCCAGCATTTGCATGCGTGTCACAGCGGCGCGGTTTCGCGGGCAATGTTGCCCCTGCACGGGTAAGTTCATTTTAATTTTGATTTGTTTGGGTATATAAGGTGGTGGATTAGCATTCACTTATTGCACGTCCCTGAGGAAGGTCACGTTGAGTGGACCGAAACGTTGGAGGTGGTGCCATGTTACTTTGAATACAACTTCATTGGAACTACTGGACTGTGTGCTGTCTCGTTTTTTCCGGACTCCAATCTGGTAAAATCTACTTTTTACATGTGCATATGGGGCTAGCATCAGCATCTTACTTATGTTTACAGTGTGCCAACTGAGATGATTTTTTCATATATATATATATATATATATATATATATATATATATATATATATATATATATAGATATAGATATATCTATATCTATATATATATATATATATATATATATATAGATATATATATAGTGGTTAGCAGGGATGGGTGCAGTGTGTAATCGCCCCCACAGTGGTTGTTTATGGGTTGCGGGTGGGTCGCTTTCGGGCTTAACCCCTTCATGACCGTTGCTGTATTAACCACTATGGTAATGAAGGGGTTAAGTTGACCCGCGACACCCCCGGAAACCATAAACACCCCCCCAAATTCCAAATACCCCCTTAATCCACTGCCGCTCCTCACAGAAAGCATGGTAATGGATGGTTAACCCCTTCATTGCCTTAGCGGTTGGCTGCTAAGGTAATGAATTGGGCTGTTAATGCATTATTCCTGCTTCGGATGCAAGGGGGGGGGGGGGGCTTCGGTGCTGATATTCCTGTGTATCAACTCTGGAGCCCCCCTGCATCAATCCGAGGCAGGAAAAAGGCCAGATTTTTTTTTTATGTCACCTATCGCCGCTCAGCAGCAGCTTTTTGCCAACTTCTGTTGGCGGAGCGATTTGGAGAAAATCTCTCCATTTTATAGCCCCGATCAGCGCCGAGATGCTGATCGGGGCTACTAGAATACGGCGGATTTTAAAACTGGCGAGATATGGCTTCTCGCCACCTGCGCGGCGAGTTTTTTAAGAACACATACAAAACTGGCGGGTTTTACTCAGCTCGTCAGTTTTTTGCCATGTTCTGAATTGCTGTAGGCAAATTTGGCAAATTACTGGTGATATTAGTCTTCTCGCTGCTCTTTGCATAGGCCTCAAAATGTCAAATGATACCATTTTTAAAACCGAGCTTTAAAATGTCACAGGGAGTATGTGTGCACTATAAAAGCTATATAAAATTGTCTAATAAAATATATTGAGATATTCCTTTGTTTAAATTTTAAACAAGAGTTGAGGAGGTAATTATCTTTGTGATATCATGGAAGTATCAAACAGGCTGACTTGTATTGAAATGTATCACTAATTTGTTATGGCTTCTGCTTCTCCTGGAGTAGCACAAACATGTCCCCTTTCGCGCTGCTGGAATGTATAACATTAGCAGAGAAGAAAGGGAACATTTCAGGTCCAGCTGAAGCAGAAACCATTTATTGGCCTCCTGAGGAGGATAATATATTTATCAACACATAGAAAACTGTATTTTGATGCACTACATAATAATATATGCATCAGGTAACACCACCATAACTGCTCCTTGTGACTCTGTTCACAAGCTGAGGCACACAGGACATAAATGTAGCAAAGTACCTATATACAGTCTGTTACCTTATACATAGGTGGATCTTTGCCAACATAGGGGAGTTATTGAATAAACTAGACACTCCAAATCTGTTAATGGTATCAGAACCTCATTCTAAAATGTTATTTTCTCCTTTAACTCTAGAGAGTGAAGATCATTCATCTGAGGCTGGGTCAGTAAACCTTGACTTACCTTCTAATCAATCTATTTTTAGAAATCCATACGGAACCAGATTTAAGATGATTTGCACGTCTTTTTGAATAATATTTAGGAAATCTGGGTAACTATGTTTTGTGTGTTGGTGTCTTCAATGTAATGAAGCAATAGGAGGGGTTACAGCTAAGTTACTCTTAGGTTTATAAAAATGTAACGCATTAAGATTTTTTTCCTGTATGAGATGGTAAACAGGTCTGTGGTCTGGTTTACAATGAGTGATCTTGCATTTGATGAACATTTTTTGACACTAAGTAAACGGAGAGAAATTACAGTGGTACATGTCATTAGATTATCAGTTCTTTTTAAATCCTCTATTAACACTAAGAAATGTTCACTAAAGCCAGCAACCGAGAAATTGATGCAGAGAGCCCATTACAATGACACTAAGGGACGCACTAGCCAAATTAGTTTACTTACTAAAGATTCCCGGCTGCAAAATTGATGCAAAACCAGTGCAAAAAATAACACCTTACTTAATAAAAAGGAATGCCATAAAAGTCATTAGAATTTTTCTATTTTTTTTACACTGGTTTTGCAGCTGGGAGACTTTAGTAATTAACCCCCATATGCGTGAATTTAAATACTAAATGGTCTTAGGTCCCATGATAACAGACCCCACAGTGTCACAGGAAAAAAGAAACGGTGCACAACTCAGTGTATTAAAAGATATATTAGGCTAATTGCAGAGAAGGTAAGTACACCTACCGCTACAACCCTTTGGACTAAAACGGAGGATCCGGGCTGGGGACCGAGGATTCTAGACCCGTGTGCACACACCGAGAGAACCGCACTTTGCAGAATGAGGAATCGATTGTGACGGGGGCCAGCTGATGTGGAAGTCCAGGTGTCCTGACGCCAAACGCGTTGCACTATGTGGTAATATGTCCATAACATGTACTGCCTGATTCATCTAGTTATATGTATGTGCAATACTTATCTTCTTTGCAATTAGCGTAACATATCTTTGAACACAGTACATGTTGTGCACTGTTCAAGGTTGTGGATGCTGGGCCATCCCTATTGAATAGCTACAGACTCTTGTGTTGCTCCTACCGGAAAGGTTACATTTGTATTCATTTTTTCCCTTCATTTGTGACTATAACATTGATATTTCTTGACACTTTATGTCCCCTACATCACTTTTAGGGTATTGGCCCCATTTGATTTATCATCAGTTGATATTTTATCAACAGTACACATCATTTATTTCATATCACTTACAATTCGGTGGGCATTTATTTCTGTTATTTTCCCAGTGTCACAGCAGTGCTAAAATGTTGCTTCTTTGACAATGTATTGCTAACAAAATGCTGTAACGATATCACTCCTGGAAGCCTTATTTCAATTCTGTAAGTGGTGGGAAAATGTAGATTTATGTACAACTTATGAATGAAGCCTGCTGCAAATCTACTAAATTGTGCCCAAAATGTACTAAGCTTTGCTCATGCTTAGCCACCTGCGTGCTCTTATGACGTCCACAAGAGCTGGGACACTGGTTGCCATTGTAATGCCCAGGTGGATGTCACCTCATTCCTATGGCAGATCACGTTTACTCTCTAGGAATGGTGAACCCAATCTATATGGAAGAGGCGCACTTGCTCTTCTATTCAAGTCATTAGTGGCGCTCACGACAATACGTTTGCTAACACGATGATCTAATGTTTGTGAAGCTGGAAGGTCTGTAGCACCACAGTGCCATGGACTTTCTCACACCCAAGGAGTGAAGACAAACTATAGCCCATTCATTATAGGTCCCACATTTACTAAACCAATTTACAAAAATGTGCAGTAAGGTGCTTTACAGCTTAGCACTGCTTAATAAGTATGTTCTAAAGTGCCAAACAGGGGCAGTCCCTCCTAGGAGCAGAGTGTACTAATGACGGTGACATGCTTACACGGTCACATCAGTGTGCTTCATGCTTTTTTTTTAAACCAAAATCAGACACCTATTGGTATTTTTAAATACGTTTTTAAGTTAGTTTGTAAACATGTTGAGCTGAGACTTGGGAGGCTTTCTGATAAGGACAGGGTGGGACAAGGGCAAAGAAAATACTTAAAAATACTCCCCCATTCAGAAGTGCCTAAAAAAAATGCAATTTAAAACTAATTTTCACTGAAACAATATAATCTAGCATTTTACATTAATTTAAGGAAGCCAATTAGGCTGTTAAATTGTGCCCAGAAGGTTGTGGTTTGTGTACATGGATTTGCACCTTTGAGGCTTTGCAC